>NC_044311.2:155299548-155532734 GCF_007474595.2 Lynx canadensis | reverse complement strand
TTCTTCTTTCTTTCTTCCTTTCTTTCTTCCCCCTCTTTATCTCCTTCCTTCCTTCCTTCCTTCCTTCCTTCCTTCCTTCCTTCCTAATTCCTAACTTTCTACAGCTGTAAGATACTCGGCTTATCTCGTGTAATTCCTGCCCTAGTCCTGGATCACCCATTTCCCCGGGAGCCCCGGGGCCTCGGCCTGGAGGACGGTGTATGAGACCAACACCCGGCCGGGTGGGCTCACTGCTTCCGGGCTGCCTCAACTGACAGAGCGAGAAAATGCACGTGGATAGACTGACAGACTCACAGCCTCCGTACCTATATTGCATCAGATGCGACCATCCTGGCATCTCCAACTTTAACCCGTTACCACACAAAGGGATCTTTCCGGCCCCTCCTTTTGCTTCCGTCCCCTCCCCACCGGCCATGGTGGGAAATCTGGCTCCCCCCCGCCCTCATCCTTTGCTTAATTGTTCAAGTCCGGGATCCACGGGTCCTGCTGTTGGGGTGGGCGGGATCTCAGGGCCGGGCCACCCGGATGCAGAGGTGAGGAGGGGGACATCTGACCCTGCAGTGTCCAGCTGGGCAGGCTGCCAGGGTGACCCAGCACATGGTGTCAGCTGCCCGGCTCCGGGACCGCCCCAGGCTCCCTGCCCAGCAGTGTCTGGGGAGTTAGCCTTCTGCTGTGGAGCTCGGGGCCCGTGCGGCTCTTTGTCTGCACCGCGTGCGATGCAGGGCCTGGACGGGTGCCCTTCTCCTGCCCTGGCTTCCTGTGCGGGCTCCCATCAAAGGCTAGTGAGGGAATAAACAGACACGCTGGGAAGGGACCTGCCGGACCAGCCAGGGAAGGCCTCACACCCAGGCAGGTATAAAAATGAAGACGATGCTGGCCGAGAAGGAATGCGCACTGATTTAGAACGAAGCAGCGGACCTCTTGGTGGGAGGCCCAAGGTTGAAATGGCAACGTCAGAGCTCACTGTTGAAAGGTAGCCCTCGCCTTGCCCTTCATCCAAAGTGACCTGCCCCTCCTGCGTCCCCAGGCCAGACCCAGCTAGCCTAAGCGGGCCCTTCGGAGCCCACCTGGTGAAACCCACAGCTTTATAAAAGTATGTGGGGCGGGGTCTGCTCCTGGGGCAGGTCTCCCGCAGGCCGGTGCTAAAGCCCTTGCTGTCACTTCGTCCTCCTGGGACCTGCTGGGCCGCGAGCTTGGAGGAGGCTACCCTGTGGGCTGTGGTCGGCCCTCTGTGGGGGGCAGCTGTGGCCAGGAGGCAGTCTCTGTGCTTTGTAGGTCAGCAGAGCCAGCTTCAGGACTTTGCTCAGAAATAGCCCAACAGGACACCTGGGGGACTTAGTTGAGCATCCGACTCTTGATTGCAATTTAGGTCATGATCTCATGGTTCATGGGTTCGAGCCCCACGTCGGGCTCTGTGCTGACAGTGCAGAGCCTGTCTGGGATTCTCTCTCTCCCCCTCCCCCCCAAAATAGCCCAACACTAACCTTCAGGGCATATGGGACGTCCTTGTAGAAATTAACCCTCAGTATTGGTTTTCTGTTGACACACAAGCTATCGTTTGCAGATTGCCCAGTGAAGCAAGCTGTCCTCTGCGTTCCCCTACACCTCTCTATTACAGAGCTGAAACATGGCATCCCCTTGTTGTCACATGCTCCTTTCCCCATCATGAGGATGAGACATTGCTTCTTAACAGAATTTGCAAGTGAGATCACAGAGCTCAGAGATTGATGGTTCTGGGAAGGAGACGTGGGCCATTAGAGGCAGCTTTCCTGTGTGTGTGTGTGTGTGTGTGTACATGTGTGCATGTACCGGAAGATCCTATTCCCAAGCCCATTTAGCACCAGTGGGGAGTCGACACGTATCTGCCTTCTGGCGCATGCTGATTAATCTCACCCCGCCTAGAAAACACATACACCCTCCATGACCTACTCCATGAAAACCTCTTAACCGTGGCTTAAGAAAACACACAGTCCTTCAGGAGTCTGGAAACATTCATTTTTATCGTTTTGTAACCCAGATTGATTCCTTTAAGGGATGCCGTTATTAGGCACATGGGTTTGATGTAATAATGCGCATGGTAATAATAATGCACATCCCACGTTACCAACAAATGACGTCATTTGCCCTGTTCCATAAGGTGGCTTATATCCTGGCTTTCCGCTCATTTTCCAGCTTTGAGAAAGAAAATGGTGCATGAAATGCCATCTAACTAGAAAAGGCAAACACCTTTGGGAAGTCATGCAAGGCTTATTTAGAAATGCTCCTTAACTGAGTTATGGTGTTTGCAGAATGTTATTAATATGTTATGTAATAGCACATTATTAAGGTATGAGTATTACAGAACAAGAAAACCATTGCTTCAGTGGAAAAGTTAGTTACTCTGTGGAATAAATATCTAGTAATTTGACAATGTAAACCTTTCCACTGACAGATTTGATGTTCTGTAGACAGAACTTTAATGAATCATTGTTAAATCTATTTAGCTGCCTCATGGAGACAGGAAAAAAAAAAGCTATCTTTAAGTGAACAAATAAAACCCAGACGATATGCCCCAGAGCTCTCTGCCTTCTATTCTTTGCTTTAACTGGGGGTGGAGAATAAGAAAAACTGCCACAACCAGTTAGGGCTTCCCTGCTTGCCCATCCCATGGTGGGTGTGAAAGTGTTCATCCTGGACCCTTGGTCAGAGAGAGAGCTACTTTGCCTTAGTGTGGAGATGGGCTATGGTGACCTAAGAGGCAAAGCTTTCTCCAGGGTATCTGCATCTCAGCGTCACTTTGTGTGTTTCTTCACACAACCTCCAAGAAAAGAAGTCAGAAAAGTTAAAGATGAGGTTCATGTCATTAGCCACAGGCACCTGGTAAAGTGATGGTGGTGCTGAAAGGGATAAGAGAATATATCTTAAATGGGTAGATGGGTGGATGGATGAATGGGTGGGTGGATGGATGGGTGGATGGGTGGGTGGTTGGATGGATAGATGGATGGATGGATGGATGGATGGATGGAAGGATGGATGAATGGATGGGTGGCTTGATGGGTAGATGGGTGCATGGGTGGATGGGTGGAAGGGTGGATGGATGGATGGATAGGTGGGTGGGTGGGTAGGTGGATGGGTGAATGGATGGATGGATGAGTGAATGGTTAGGTGGGTGGATGGATAGATGGATGAATGGATGGTTGGATGGATGGATGGAAGAATGGATGGGTGGATGGATGGATGGATGGATGGATGAATGGATGGGTGGATGGATGGATGGATGGGTGGGTGGATGGATAGATGGGTGGGTGGTTGGATGGATAGATGGATGGATGGATGGATGGATGGGTGGCTGGATGGGTAGATGGGTGCATGGGTGGATGGGTGGATGGATGGATGGATAGGTGGGTGGGTGGGTAGGTGGATGGGTGAATGGATGGATGGATGAGTGAATGGTTAGGTGGGTGGATGGATAGATGGATAAATGGATGGTTGGATGGATGGATGGATGAATGGATGGGTGGATGGATGGATGGATGGATGGGTAGGTGGGTGGATGGATGGGTGGGTGGATAGGTGAATGGATGGATGGATGGATGAGTGAATGGTTAGGTGGATGGATGGGTAGATGGATGGATGGGTGGGTGGATAGGTGGATGGGGGGATGGATGGTGAGATGGATGGATAGCTGTATGGATGCTTGGACGAGTGGATGGATGGATGCTTGGATGGTTGGATGGATAACGGATAGATCATGGACACTTAGATATGTGGATGGGTCCTTGGATGAATGCATGGATGGATGAATGGATACTTGGTTATATCTATGGATGGATGCATGGATGCCTGAATCATGGATCACAGATGTATGGGTGGATGAATTAATAAATACAGATGTTTGGTTTGGGTTGGGCAAATGTCAGCACATTCAATCACAGAAGTCCTGTAGATAGGTGGACACATATTCATGGAGTACTTACTTTGTGGGAGACACAGTGCCAGTAGGAGGCTTACCTTTTAGAGAGTGGGGACCCCTGTGGTTTGTAGAGGGTCAAGAGACCGTCTGAGGAGATGGCAGCTGGTTTGAGCCCAAGTGAAGATGGAGCTGGCCTGGAGCAGGCAGGAGCCAGAGCTTTCCAGCGGGGAGAAGAACTATGGTAACAATCTGGAGACAACAGCCTGGTGACGATACTGAGTGTCACAAAGACCTGCAAGTCTGCAGCATGGTGCTACAGGACAATGCCTTTTGAGTCCACTCTCTGTCCCTTTTCTTCACCTGTCCTGGGGCTGACCCATGTGAACACACCAGGCCCCTTTCTCTCCTGGCTTCTGGTGGGGTTCAGCCAACAGGGAGTCCTTCCAGAAGCTCAGAGTTGGAGGAAGAGGTCAGGGCCTTGGTCTGTGTGACATTGCTCTCATCAGGCTGCTGTTTCCCATGACTGAAGGTCACTACTCGGCTCAAGGTGTCCTACTATACATGGCTGTCTTCTTTCAGGCTGCTGCTAAATGCTTGCCCCCTCCTTATGACCCCTTTGGGACAGGGTGGTAACAGCTCCAGGTTACCCCCTGGCCTGCCCACACCTTTATAAATAGTCCTTTTCCAAATAACCCCCAAATTGCCTTGATTGTGGAGTTGGTTCCTGTTGGGATCTTGACTGCTAATATAGTTAGTACAAGAAGGGGCCTAGAAAACAGATCCTCAAAGTGGGATCTGGGAATGGGTTGGTCATATATTCGAGGAACCCAGGAGCAGTCCCCTTGCCAAGGGAAACAACATAGGTAAACACAGGAACAGTGGCCTCTCGGTGATTGTGATAATCACTGGTGTCAGCATGGACTGGAGGACGTGGGGAGGGCAGAGCACTGGGACAGAAGCCCCTGTTAGGGCAACAGTGATGACTGAGGAGAGTTTAATCTCCTGGCTTCTTCCTACCTCCCTAGAGAAAGGAAAAACTTAGATTACTGGACACGCATGAGATAAGGGCCCTGGTGGGCAAAGAGAGGGACCCCAACACATGGGATGAAGACACGTAAGAGCTGAAAATGTTGAACTTCCAGGTTCCCTGAACCCCGTTTCCCCCTTGAGGCAATCCCCTCCCTTGTCCGAGGACACCAGCCCTGCTCTGCTCCAAAACCTTTCAAGACTAGACTGGGCCAGGTGCCCCCTGAGCTGATGCTGAGTCTCCTTGTTCCTTCTCCCCACTCCAAACACCTCCATTCCCACCAGGTGCAAATGAAAGTGGGGTCAGCTCTCCTGTCTCATGCTTCAACGTGTGTGTGAATCCTCAGGGGGTCATGTTAAAATGCAGATTCAACTCAGCAGGTCCAGGTCAGGGCCTGGGAGGCTGGTCCTAACAAGCTCCTGGTGCTACCACTGGGCTCCGGATGGCGGGTTGAGCAGCAGAGAGGCAAGCTCAACACAGTCCTGCTGGGGAGGGAAGAGGCAGCCTACCCACGGAGCGGGTCAGGACTGTGACAGATGATCAGCAGGAACCAGGGGAGCAGGTGTGAGGGGACTCTGATGGTGTAAGGTCCAGTGGGGATATGAGGCTTACAAAGGCTCACCCAACCCACTGACCTGGGGCAGGGGCGGATGGCAATCATCTGCAGAGCCTGAGTGCCACCTCTAGAGCCTCTGATGTAATGATCTGGAGTGGTAGGGCATTAGGAGTTGTAAACATTCCTCAGGAGAATCTAATGGGCAGCCAGGGCTGGAACCACTGGTTACATGTGGTTAAATGTATTGTCTTCACCAGTGCTCTACTGGATTGCTCATCAGAGCCTGGACTCAGTGATGGCCTACAGAAGGGCCGGGTGAGCCTGTGACTCTGCATTTCTGAGAAGGGTCCTGGAGGGGCAGAGGCCAAGTGCTTACCTATCAGATACAAGTGGGTTCCACTTCCATATCCAAATAGGAAGGGTAGTCATTAGAGTGTTTGGACAAGCAGGATGTGCAGCAGTGGCTAACTGATGACGGAATTACTAGAAATGGAACAGGTGAACAGCCTCTCTCAAGAGGTATATGTTTAAGGAGGGAAATTCTATCTTCTATCTATTATCTATCTATCTATTTATCTATCTATCTATCATCTATCTATCATTTATCTATCTATTATCTATATTATCTATCTACCAACTAATCTATTATATCTATCATCTATCTATTATCTATCTATCTATCTATCTATCATCTATCTAGCTATCTAATCTATCATCTATATCATCTATCTATCTATCTCAATCTGTTTATGGAAAATTCAAATTCTAAATTGACTGGCAGAGATCCAACTTAAATGACCATAGTAGGGATGTGTGACACATTACCCAATCTGGACCTAAAGTCAGTTCACAGATCTGGGTGCCTGCCCTGATGGAGAGGCTGTCTTCCTTTGAAGAAGGTGTGTTGCAGTGAGGCACAGGTGTGTATTGTGGCCCTTTCCTCAAGCTTTCCCAAGCAGTGCCCATGTCCTGGGGCTAGGGCATCGGCCAACCCTCTGGGTGTAATTAGATATCGATATGGAACATACACTGATCCCCAAGGGACACTGTGATCCACTAATAAAAGTGGAAGATTTTGGCACGGCGATCACGGAGTCTTGGTCCAAGTTCACCTCACATGGAGTCCAGTGGACTTACAGATCCATTCCTGATTATTTCCCCAGACCCAGAATATATAGTAGTAGAAATAAATATGCTTAATTTCTTAGCTTGGGCTGCCCTAATAAATACTACAGACTGGGAGGCGTAAACAATGGACATTTATTTCCCGCAGTTCTGGAGGCTGGAAGTCTGAGATCCGGGTGCCTACAGATTCAGTCTGGTGAGGCCTCTCTCCTTGGCTCGCAGAGATGGCTGCCTTCTCACTGTGTCCTCACATGGCAGAGAGAGAACCAGTTCTGGTGTCTCTTCCTCTTATAAAGACACCAACCCCACCATGAGGGCCCACCTTCATGTCCTCATCTAAACCTAATTATTTCTTAAAGGCCCCACCCCCAAATACCATTGCACTGGGGGCTTAGGACTTCAACATATGAATTTGGGGTAGTGGGGGTGGGGCACAGACATTCGGTCCAAGTATTTAGCAACTGGCCAAATGTCCGTGTTGGTAGAAGGGGCCCCATACCCTCTACACCATACCCCTGGGAAATAATGACTCAAACCCAAAACTGTATCCCTGAAAAGTTGGGGCACCAGCAGACTTGGGAGATTCCAGGGTGAAGATTCGTACCACGAGCCCATTTAATATACCCGCTTAGCTGGTACACAAGTTAGATGGATCCTAGAGCATGATAGTAGGTTTTCACAAACTTGATTAGAGGTGATGATGACCACGGTTCAGATGTATCTTTACTGGAAGAATCAGCATAGCTACTGGCACCAGACTTGTCTCCGTTGCCTGGAAAATGCCTTCTTTTGTGTTCTGATCAGTAATGAGAAACGTTAACAGTCTCCATTTACATGGCAGATTGGGGGACACGCACGGGGGCTCAGCCACATGGTTCTCCTCTCCCCAAAGGTGACCTGGTTCCTACCACCTGCTGAGTGCTGACCTGAGACCAGTGTGGTGTCCCCCATTTTCCCAACTGGGACAAGCTGACTACCTGGTGGCTGGCCGGTGACACCAGGCCCCGCCCCCAGTGCTTCTGAGCATTACCAGTCTTGTTCTGCAGGAAGTCCCAGCCACCCACTCGTACTACATCACCTCCAATGGCAACACATTTTGTGGCCAGCAAGTGCTGCTGCCCCTGAAGGAGAAGATCACCAGCTGGTCATGTGGCCCAACCGTGAAATTGGATACACACAACAGAATTCCATTACAAAATGGAAGTTTTCATGGGAGACCCTGGGCATGAGTAGACCACAAGGCATATATAAACTGCATGGCAGAGAGCTCGAACTCTATGGGATCCATGAGTCCCTTCATCACCTTTCCCTTGGCCCACACCTGTGGCCACCAGGGGTGTTTCCTATGGCCAGTCAGTGGAGAAGGAGCAGCAAGGGCCTGGCCAAGGGAGGGTCTGCAAGTGGTGCTGGCACCAGCTGGGAATAGTGGCAATATGGTGCAACCAAGGCACATCCTTAAAAGACAATGATGAAGGTGCAGAAGAGTGAGCTTGGACCACTTCCGTACACCATGCACAAAAATAAACTCAAAATGGGTGGAACACCTAAACGTAAGATAGGAAGCCATCAAAATCTTAGAGGAGAAAACAGGCAACAACCTCTGAAACTTCTTACTTGATATGTCTCTGCAGGCAAGGTAAACAAAAGCCAACATGAACTATTGGGACCTCAAGATGAACAGCTTCTGCACAGCAAAGGAAACCATCAGCAAAACTAAAAGGCAACCACCAGAATGGGAGAAGATATTTGCAAACGACATATCAGATAAAGGGCTAGTATCCAAAATCTATAAGGAACTTATGAAACACAACACCCAAAAAACAAATAATCCAGTGAAGAAATGGGCAAAAGACATGAATAGACACTTCTCCAAAGAAGATATACAGATGGCTAACAGATACATGAAAAAATGCTCCACATCACTCATCATCCGGGAAATACAAATCAAAACTACAATGAGATACCACCTCACACCTGTCAGAATGGCTAAAATAAACCACTCAGGCAACAACAGATGTTGGCAAGGAGGTGGAGAATGGGGAACTCTTTTGCACTGCTGGTGGGAATACAAAGTGGTGCAGCCACTCTGGAAAATAGTATGGAGGTTCCTCAAAACATTAAAATAGAATTACCCTACAACCCTGTAATAGCACTACTAGGTATTTATGTAAGGGATACAGGTGTGCTGATTCAAAGGGGCACATGCACCCCAATGTTAATAGCAGCACCACTGACAATAGCCAAAGTATGGGAGAGAGCTCAAATGTCCATCAAAGATGGGATATATGTACACACACACACACACACACACACACACAGTGGAATGGAATATCACTCAATGTTGAAAAAGAATGAAATCTTGACATTTGCAACTACGTGGATGGAACTGGAGGGCATTATGCTAAGCGAAATTAGTCAGAGAAAGACAAATATCCTATGACTTCACTCAGACTTTAAGATACAAAACAGATGAACATAAGGGTAGGGAAGCAAAAATAATATGAAAACAGAGAGGGAGACAAAACATAAGAGACTCTTAAATACAGAGAAGAAACAGGGTTACTGGAGGGATGTTGGGTGGTGGGGTGGGCTAAATAGATGATGGGCCTTAAGGAGGGCACTTGTTGGGATGAGCACGGGGTGTTGGAGGTAAGTGATGAATCACCAAATTCTATTTCTGAAATTATCATGCTATATGTAAACTAACTTGCATTTAAATAAAAAAAAAAAGACAATGATGATGGAAATCTGCCTGGTGGACGGAACACCACAAAACACATGAAACACATTTAGTTGTCTACTTCATGAGATGTAGAGCTCACTGAAGGTGACAGGTCTCTGTTGGCTTGCGCGGAGTGGCAAAAAGTTGGCCAGTCTTCCAGAGATGTGGAAAGAACGCAAATAGAAACCTGATGACGAAGTGCATCCTGGGGAGATAAGTGTGGACCTTGCAGAAAGGGCAGAGTGTGAAGATATTTGTATCCGACATAAGTATCCACCGGGGGATGTGGGGTCATCCCAATATTCAGGGCTCATGGGTGACCCATCTTATGGATATCAGCTAATTTAATCTCCTTCTTCAACCAGCCTCGTGCTTGCTCATTGGATCCATGTAAAAGAGGCAATGTATTTTACTTGCTTTTAAATGTTTGTTTATTTATTTATTTTGAGAGAGAGAGAGAGAGAGTCAGAGAGGGTCAGAGAGAGAGGGACAGATCTCATGAACCGTGAGATCATGACCTGAGCCAAAATCAAGAGTCGGACGCTTCACCGACCGAGCCACCCAGGTGCCCCAAGGCAAGATATTTTAAAAATTAAAATGCACAAAAATCCATAATAAACAAAGTATTGAAGTTTTAAATAAAACCTGGTGTACCAGCATACCATATTGGAGCTGGGGGAGGGGGATAAGCAGACCCCCTGGTGTATTACTCTCCTGGGGCTTCTGTGACAAGCTAGGTGGCTTAAAACAAGATAAATATATTCTCTCCAGGCTCTGGAGGGAGAGTCCGAAATCAAGGTGTCAGCAGGGCTGGGTCCCGCTCTGGGCTCTGAGGGACAGTCTGCTCCAACCTCTGTCCCAGCTGCTGGCTGGGTGCTGGCAGTTCCTGGTGGCCCTCAGCTTGTGGCTGTGTCACTTCCACGTGTGCCTCCTTCCCCACGTCACTGTCCCCCCTGCGCGTCTCACCCCTTCTCTTCTCTTCTAAGACACTTGTTTTGGATTTTCCAGACCTGTAATTTAATGACAACGCCCCCTCCCCCAAGACCCTTTTTCCAAATAAGGTCATATTCATAGGCTCCAGGTAGACCTATCTTTTCGGGGGATGGGACCACCATTCAGTGCACTGCACTTGCCTTTCCCGAAGCAAACGCATCAATAATATATCCAAAGTGGACTTGTTTGCTAATCTGATGTTTAATGGAGAGAATTTCCCGGTTTGACGATTTCTCTTAGCTAAGCGGTAATCTTAAATCATTTTTAATTAACTTGATTTGAAATAGACTTATAATAAATTCTGTTTCAATCTAAAATTTTTTTTTTCAACGTTTATTTATTTTTGGGACAGAGAGAGACAGAGCATGAACGGGGGAGGGTGCAGAGAGAGAGGGAGACACAGAATCGGAAACAGGCTCCAGGCTCTGAGCCATCAGCCCAGAGCCCGACGCGGGGCTCGAACTCACGGACCGCGAGATCGTGACCTGGCTGAAGTCGACGCTTAACCGACTGCGCCACCCAGGCGCCCCTAATCTAAAATTTTTTTAATGTTTACTTGTTTCTGAGACAGAGAGAGACAGAGCATGAGTGGGGGAGGGGCAGAGAGAGAGGGAGACACAGAATCGAAAGCAGGCTCCAGGCTTTGAGCTGTCAGCACAGAGCCCGACGCGGGGCTCGAACTCACAAACCGAAGATCATGACCTGAGCCGAGGTGCCCCAGATGCCCCAAATTCTGTTTCAATCTAAATACACCAGTCGGGTTGTGACTTTTAATACACCTACTTTTCAGCTTTTCGTTATTTTTCGACTGCTTTAGCGCTCTGGGGAAAAACAACCAGCTACAACTCCAAAAAACATGCGTATGGGGTCCATATGCCTCCTTTTGTCTCAGGTCTACTCCAGGTTGGCACAGCACTGCTCAGGTATCAAAGGCAGGTGGGGGGCGGCCAGTGGCCGGGCTGGTGGCCCCCAAGGGATGAAGGCAGAGGGGGATGGGCCGGCACTGAGGTATCATTCGGATTAGACTTCCGGCCGCTGCCGTTCATAGTTTGGGGGTTCTCTCACGGTTTTGGTGTCTTTCATGGCGGGCACATCTCGTGAAGCCTTCCCAGCTTGGCAGGAATCAGGATCTCACCACGGTCAGGGGCCTCAGAGGCCGTGGGAAACCAGCCCAGCTGCCCATCTGATTCCCATGTGGGGCTGGGTGGGTTCCACATCAAATCACCACGTCCGAGGTCCTGACGGTGGCCCAGACAGGCAAGAGCCAAGCCCCCGAGTGTGGGCTCTTCCCCCAAAGCATCCTTTTGGCCGGCCGCCTGGGCCTGGCTTCCTGGGGGACCAGTGATGTCTTTCCCTCAGAGCATCACATAGATGAGGGCGCCTGGGACAGACCGCGTGTCACTTCGCGGTCCTCGGTGGGGAAGGAACACATACGCCATTTTACATGAAAACGCGCTGAGAGAATATAATCTGAACAGCTTTCGACGTTGAGCTGCTTCTCTGCCGGATTTGTGAAGAGCGGGCAAGTACCTCCTTTCTGATTTCACAAACTGGGCTCCAGGCGTCAGCAGGAAAAGATCCTAGAAAGCGAAGTATTGTAGGTGGGCCTGGGGACCCCGCTGTGGTGACCTGTTCTGAGGCTCCCTGACTCCGGTGGAAGCCAAGCTTCTGCGTGAACCCCAATGACCCTATTTGCAAAAGCGTCTTTGCAGATGTCATTCAGTTAGAGATCTCGCCATGGGATCATCCTGGATTTAGGGTGGGCCTCAAATCCATGGCAGGTGTCGTTATAAGGAGGGGACACAGACACACAGGGAGAATGTCACATGAAGACAGAGCAGAGGGGGCGCCTGGGTGGCTCCGTCAGTTGAGCGTCTGACTCTTGGTGTCGGCTCGGGTCACGGTCTCACAGTTCGTGGGATCGAGTCCCGTGTCAGGTCTGCTTGGGATTCTCTCTCTCCTTCTCTCTCTGCCCCTCCCCTGCTGGTTCTCTCTGTCTCTTAAATAAATAAACTAAAAAAACAAAAAACCACAGAAAACCCAACGACCCAGCCTGGGCGTGCGTGTGGTGCAGGGTCGGGTGGGCGACCGTCGTTGGGTGGGGCTGAGCCGTAACCCTAAGTGCTGGGCACTGAGGAGGCGTTCGCAGGACTGCGGGTCCCGCTGCTTTTTGCAAAGCCCGTTAGAGGCAGGCCCGGTGTGAGGGCTTCCTCTCCCACTGCCCCCACCTGCCGGTCCGGCCCCTGCTTTTCCGGCCGCGTAGTATTACACACACAGAGCTAAGGCTTCACTTCTTTCCCGTTTCAGTTATCGCCATCTGCACATTTAAAACTTGCGTATAGCGTTCTGTTCCGTTGCCTGCTTCGGCAAAAATATTTCGCAAAAGCCTAAGGGCTCCACACGTGTTGGGGTGGTGGAACTTCTATTGCCTCCGGGAAGATCAGCCCCTGAGCCCCTTTCCTCGCAGGGAAGCTGGGGCCACGTGACGGCAGGTCGGCCACGAAGGGGCCCTCACCTAGACCTTGGGTGCCCAGTGCAGGCCAGAAGCAGGGATGAGGGGAAGCCTTCCTGGAGGAGGAGGCGGGAGCTTGGGGGGCCGCGTCCAGGCCCGCGGGGGCATCCGCCGCAGCGTCCTCGGCAGACCACGTGTGGGGCTCTGGCTCTTGCCGGACCCTTGCCTGGTTCTGCACGTCCCCCGACCTCCCTTCAACACCCCCCTTTCTGATCAGCTCGGCCAGGGTCGGCTGGCGTCCAGAGCCTGGCTGATCCTCGGGAAACAGCAGCCGCCGCTCCCTGAGGACGCGCCACCCGCCACACCGTGCTGGTGCCCTGCCTGCGGTCTCCTTCGACACATCCAGTTGTTTCCCCGCTTCCCCCACTTTCTGGACCGCTAAACCGGGAGCCGGAAGTCCCTCTGGCCCCCAAGACCTCGGGAAGGGGTGGGACCTCCAAGCCCCCGCCGAGCGCCACGGTGACCCGTCGTCTGGGAGCGGGGATCCCCGCGCCAGGGGTCACTCGTGGGGAGGACCACACCGGATTCTCTAGATGCCCACCTTCATTAGTCAGCAGAGGCGCCCAGCCTAGGTCTGGAATGCGCCCTCAGGGTGGATATGAGGGCAAGGAGCAACCAGAACCTTCCCGCACGGCTGGTGGGGGGCGCGTAAGCTGCCACGTGGCTCTGGAACACGGGCCAACGGCACGCAGCGAGCCCGGGAGCCCCTAGGACTCAGCCGTCCCTCCCCCCGATACCTTATAAACCCACGGAAGCTGCGCTCGCGTGGGAGCCGAAGACGTGGACACCGTTCACAGTGCCACGTTCATCTTAGCCCCGAGCGGGGAGCCGCCAAGGCACCCGTGACCGGCAGCATTAGGGACCGAGCCCGTGGCACCGCGGGCGGCGGGGTTGACAGGTGCGTTCATGGGGCGAGTTCATAAAACTAGATTCTTCGGAGTTGTGCGTTAGCTTTATGCAGGTTAGACTTCAATAAGGAGTTAAAAGAAGAGAGGACGTGAAACTGGGGATGGGTGGGGGCGTGCGGGGAGCTGGGTGTGGCTGGAGCTTGAACTCAGGTTCCCGACACTGCCACAAAGAAGGCAAGGGAGGAGGGAGAGGAGGAGGAGGAGGGGGAGGAGGGAAGGGGAGGAGGGAGAGTGAGGAGAGGAGAGGGAGGGGGAGTAGGGGGGAAGGAGGAGGGGGAGGGGGAGGGGAGGGGGAGGGGGAGGGGAGGGGAGGAAGAGAAAGAAGAGGGGGAGGGGGAGGAGGGAGAGTGAGGAGAGGAGAGGGAGGGGGAGTAGGGGGGAAGGAAGAGGGGGAGGAGGAGGGGGAGGGGGAGGGGGAGGGGAGGGGAGGAAGAGAAAGAAGAGGGGGAGGGGGAGGAGGGAGAGTGAGGAGAGAAGAGGGGGGAGGAGGGGGGAAGGAGGAGGGGGAGGGGGGAAGGAGGAGGGTGAGGAGAGGGAGGAGGAGGAGGAGGAGGGGGAGGAGTGCTGCTTGCGGACCCCTGGGCTTGGCTGACTCGGGCCTCCCTCCCTTGGGTCTCAGCCTGGACCCTGGACGGCAACTGGTGACCCTGCTTTCCCCGGGGGGTGGGGGGCCCTCCGCTGCTTCTCCAGCAGGTGCAGCCGATGTCCCGTGGTGCAAGATCCCAGATCAGGCCCCCTCTCCCCTCCCCTGCCTTGCCTCGGCCACCTGGTGGACAGGGAAGATGGGTGGCCTCCTCCTGCTCAGCCTCGGATTCGGTGTTTGACCACAGTGAGGACTGGAGGAAAAGTGTGCGATTCCCAAGCACGGGCAGGGGAGAGGTACAGCGTGGGGCGGGGCAGCAGGATGGGGAGACGGGGGTGCTCAAGCTGGGGGGCCGCAGGTGGGTGGCAGGCCGGGTGCCAGGAAAGGGCCCATGAGCGGGAGGGGCTGAGGAGGCCCGGGGAGCTGGGCTGGTGGCAAACGCACTCACTGAGTCCCGATGAAAAGCCCCCAGCCGGGCCCCCCAGTCCGCATCAGCTCTCGTCGGGGGCTCCTGGTCCGAGCGCGTTCACAGTTCGGTGCGTGGCTGGCCCCTTCCTGCATTTTCCGTCTTGTGTTAAATGTGAGGGATTTGGCACTCCCGAGGCTGGCTTTTATACAGAAAACATAATTCAGAAACTGGCTTTCGTTGAAAAAAAAAAAAAAATCTTCATCTTATCAAAGTGGAGAATTTGAATAACTAGCTTCTATCTTTCGGAATTTAAATAACTAGCTTATACCCTTATATCTAAGTTCAGCTGGTAAGTTGGGAAGTAATTCCTTTAACTAGGCCCTTGTTTAATATGAACTGACGTCAAACACCTCTGAATGCACGTGTCAGTTTAGCAAAGTGGCTTTTCTTGTTTCAGCTATTTGATTAACAAACAAACCAAACTTACCTGCGGATCTAATCAGGTAAGAAATTAACCTTGTAGACGCGGAGATTCTCAAGTTCTCTTGAATGTTCCCATGCTGGAATAAATTTAGTAAAATTTCTGCCTAACATCCCCAGTCTTGAAATCAGTCACTTCTATTTTAACTGAACAAAATAAGCCAGGCCGCCCTTGTATTGCAATTACGAACACGGCAAACCCCAAATATCCGTAAATTCTTTAACGTGAACATATGGACTATGAGTTTGAGTTTCTTAAAATTCCTGTACATGATTCCAAACGTTTCAGCTGTGAAAAGTCCTAAGAGGTGAACCCCTAGAAGGCCACCAAGGAAGCAGTGGCATATTCCCAAACCACTTTGGGGACAGAAGGTCATGTCTCCATGACGATAAGGATGCTCACTGCATTTGGACATATTGAGCTTGTAGTCTATAAGAGGGGTGGTGTCGTAAAAAAGATCCCTTATTTTATTTTATTTTATTTTATTTTATTTATTTTTTATTTTTTATTTTATTTTATTTATTTTATTTTTTTTTCAACTTTTTAAATTTATTTTTGGGACAGAGAGAGACAGAGGGAGGGGCAGAGAGAGAGAGGGAGACACAGAATCCGAAACAGGCTCCAGGCTCTGAGCCATCAGCCCAGAGCCCGACGCGGGGCTCAAACCCACGGACCGTGAGATCGTGACCTGGCTGAAGTCGGACGCTTAACCGACTGCGCCACCCAGGCGCCCCTATTTTTTATTTTTTTATTTTTATTAAAAAAATTTTTTTTTTAAAGTTTATTTGTTATTGAGAGACAGAGAGACAGAGCATGAGCAGGGGAGGGGCAGAGAGAGGAGGAGACACAGAATCCAAAGCAGTCTCTAGGCTCCCAGCTGTCAGCAGGGCTCGAACTCACAAACTGCGAGATCATGACCTGAGCCGAAGTCGGCCGCTCAACCGACTGAGCCACCCAGGCGCCCCAATTTTATTTATTTTTTAATGTTTACTTATTTTTGAAGGAGAGAGAGACAGAGTGTGAGTGGGGGAGGGGCAGAGAGAGAGGGAGACACAGAATCCGAAACAGGCTCCAGGCTCTGAGCTATCAGCACAGAACCCGGCGTGGGGCTCGAACTCATGATTTGTGAGACCATGACCCGAGCCGAAGTCGGACGCTGAAGCGACTGAGCCACCCAGGCACCCCAATTTTATTTTATTTTTAAAATGTTTATTTTTGAGAGACAGAGAGCAAGCTGGGGTGGGGCAGAGATGGGGGGGGGGGGACACAGAATCCCAAGCAGGCTCCAGGCTCCGAGACATCAGCACAGAGCCCAACGCGGGGCTCGAACTCATGGTCTGTGAGACCGTGACCCGAGCCGAAGTCGGACACTCAAGCGACTGAGCCACCCAGGCGCCCCCATGCATCTCCCTTTCTGAACGATGCTTGGGCTTCATAGATTCCCAGTAGCAGCTGCCTCTATACTGTGACCGTAAAGGTCGCACTGCTTGCAGGGACCTTTTAAACACAGGGAGAGGGTTGACTGTCAGCCTTTCAGAAACCACCTGTAAGAGGACACAGGCTGGCCCGATGATACAGGGCCGCCGTCTGTATAAAGGTAAAGTCAACACCCCAGGCTTGCTTTTGATAAACAAAAGGAGACCGAAAGACCTCTTGCTGAAGCTTGTCCTTCACGGCTCGCCCTCCTCCTGCATTTCTTCCGTAACATCCACCGTCAGATTCTAGGTTCTGGGGGGACAGGGGCTCGGTCAGCCTCCAGGCAAGGCCTTCACTGCCGGCCCAGGGCCTGACTTCACCACTTGGGAGAAACCATCGGCAGGAAGAGACTAATGTGGTCAGGGTGTCTCAGTCTGCTCGGGGAGGCACAACAAAATCCCACAGACGGGGCGACGTAAGCAGTAGAAGTTTATTTCCTCACCGTTCCGGAGGCCGGACGTCCAAGGTTAACGTGCCGGCAAGTTGGTCCTTGGCGAGAGCTCACTCTCCGCTTGCAGACGTCCGCACGTGGCCTTTCCTCAGCACGTGCACTGCGGTAGCGGTGGGGGAGGGACCGAGCTCGCTCTGCTGGGCTCTCACAAGGACGCTAGTCCTGCGGGGTCAGGGCCCCACGCTTAGGACCCCATTTAACCTTATTGCTTCCTTTCTCCGAATGCGCCCACCATGCGGTTAAGACTTTAACCTATGAGTTTGGTGGGGGGCTGGGGGGACAGAATTCAGTTCACAGCCGGGTGGTAGTTTAGGAAGATTCATGGGCACAGCAGAGAGGGGAGGTAGTGGAGAAGAAAAACATTTATCGAGTACCTATTGTATACCTGGAAGTGTTAGGGGTTTCGTGTACCTTTTATTTTTTTTATTTTTTTTAATTTTTTTCCAATATATGAAGTTTATTGTCAAATTGGTTTCCATACAACACCCAGTGCTCATCCCAAAAGGTGCCCTCCTCAATACCCGTCACCCACCCTCCCCTCCCTCCCACTCCCCATCAACCCTCAGTTTGTTCTCAGTCGTGTACCTTTTAAAACATCATCCTTATTTACTCTTTTTTCACAATAAGGGAAACTGAGGCCAAGGTGGTTAAAGAACTGCCCAAAGGTATACAGCTCCCACGTGGGAAGTGAGATTTGACCCCTGGGTGATCCTACCGGAGCCTGGCTCTGTAAGATGGCCAAGGCAACGAGCACTGGAAGGGGACATGGCTGGGGGCAGAGGTATGAGTTTGCGGGTGCTCTGGGCAGGATCTGTGAGAGGGCCAGGTCTCACCCAGAGAGACCCGGAGAGAAGCCTGAGACCAGATCAGACAGCAATCGTTGCGTAGAAACATCCGGCTACCGGGGGATCTCACGGTCTGAGCAGGTGCAAAGGTCTTCGTGAGGGGCTAGGAGGGTGTCAGGTGCTGTTGTCAACCCTTCTTTAGTTACGTGGCCGTGTTGGGGTGCCATCAGAGTGCCAGAGGGAAGGGGACGTTTGTTGGGGGCCCGACGGAAGCGTCTACAAGGTTCCCTGTCTCAGAGAAAGGAGAGCGCAGGTGCCTGGAATCCACAGAAACTGGGCCCTCGCCCCCTTTGTTAAGGGAGAACAGCACAGCCGTTCAAGTCCTTGGAAAACAAGGTGATCCGAGCACAGGCTGGAGCTTACGCAGGAGGGGGAGGGTGGGTTTAAGACAAAGCATTCCCCAAGGAGGCCGAGCCACTTGCCACAGATCTCCCTCCTCAACACAGGGCCGTATCTTCAAACCCAACCAACCAACTCCAACTCAGCATTTAAAAAACCTGTTGTGGGGGCGCCTGGGTGGCGCAGTCGGTTAAGCGTCCGACTTCAGCCAGGTCACGATCTCGCGGTCCGTGAGTTCGAGCCCCGCGTCGGGCTCTGGGCTGATGGCTCAGAGCCCGGAGCCTGTTTCCGATTCTGTGTCTCCCTCTCTCTCTGCCCCTCCCCTGTTCATGCTCTGTCTCTCTCTGTCCCAAAAATAAATAAACGTTGAAAAAAAAAATTAAAAAAAAAAAATAAAAAAAAAATAAAAAAATAAAAAACCTGTTGTGGGGTGCGTGGGTGGCTCAGTCGGTTAAGCACCCGACTTCGGCTCAGGCCCTGATCTCACGGTTCGTGGGTTCGAGCCCCTCGTCAGGCTCTGTGCTGACAGCTCGGAGCCTGGAGCCTGCTTTGGATTCTGTGTCTCCCTCTCTCTCTGCCCCTACCCTGCTCGTGCTTTGCCTCTCTCTCTCCCACAAAAATACACAGACATTAAAAAACCTGTTTCTCAGTCTTTCATGCAGAGGTCAAAACCCAGCATAAAATAATTCACTGCCCAAAGACCCACATACCAAAAGGGGGAAAAATTAAAAGGGGACCCGTTCCTTCTGGACAGGGCAGTGAGGGCCTCACTGCCCAGGGCTGTCTCCCGTCCATCCTTGGATGTCTCCTGTCCAACCACACTCTGGCCGCCACGACCTCCATCAGCTGTGATAACCCCCGCGGTTCAGAGAGGTAAGTGTGTCAACCGTGACAGAGATGCAAATTCGGGGCACTCGGGTGCCCCGGGGTTCCTGTCCTGATGGCCCCAGAGATGGGCAGTTCTCCTGCCGGGCATTTCCATCCGCGGTTGGCTTGTTCTGTGAATGTGACACGAGCACCAGATGGGAGAAGGGAGCCGCTCCCGCTGCTCCCGGGCCTGGCAATCCTCTTACATTCATGAGCAGAAGCCGGTTTGACACTTGCTTCCCGGGGAGCTCTCTTCTGTTCTTCCTCGTGGAGTAAGAGAGGCAGACAGGCTTCTCCAACACCGCCCTGCGTGGGGCCCACCCCACAGGGTGCGGGGCAGGTCTGGGTCAAAGGCACATAGAACGGAGTCCGGGCAGGCGGGCGGATTCGTCAGGGCTCTCCAGAGGGACAGATGATATGTGTTTAAGATAAGGAATCCGTGCACGTGATCACGAGGATGAGAAGTCCCTGAACCTGTGTCTGTAGCCTGGAGACACAGGAGGCCGGTGGTGAGATCCAGTTTGAGTCCGAAGGCCTGAGGTCCAGGTGGTGTGAGACCCAGTACAAAGCCAGGAAGTCCGATGTCTCTGCTTCAACAGCTAAGCGGACGGCAAGTCTGCCCTCTCCGCCCTTTGCTCTCCGTCCAGGCTCCAACAGGCTGGACGGGCCCCCCAACGCTGGGGAGGGGTCCCCCTGCTTTACTCAGTTCACCAGTTCGAATGCATATCTCATCCAGAAACACCTTTGCAGACACACCCAGAACGATGTTGAACCAAATACCTCTGAGTCCCCCCTGGCCCGCGGCAGCGGACGCACAGCATTAGCCCTGACAGTGGCCTTGAAGCCGGCGGAAGAGGCCCTTCCTGCTCACTGGGCCTGAGCCCAGGATCCATCCACTCCGTACTGTTAAGAAGCTGGCACCAGCGTCCCACACTCGGGCAGTGGGGCTGTAAGGGAAGGGGCGTGGTCCTCCCAGCTGACCCACGGGATTGGGAGAAGATGGTGTGGTGGACCCCTTGTTTCTTGAAACATGTACGTGTCAATTCACGATTGTGTTCACATGCTTGCCCAGACGTTGCTGCGACATGAACCAGCACGCAGATATGCACCAGGGAGTCATTTAACATCACTTAGGCTCAGGTTCCTAGTCTCAGCAATGGAGAACAAAAGGTGCCCCTTCCCAATGGAGACTAAAGGGTACCCCTTCCCTACGGGGACCGATGGGTACCCTTTCCCTATGGAGACCAATGGGTGCCCCTTCCCAATGGAGACCAAAAGGTGCCCCTTCCTAATGGAGACTAAAAGGTGCCCCTTCCCTATGGGGACCAGTGGGTACCCTTTCCTTATGGAGACCAAAAAGTGCCCTTCCCTATGGAGACCAATGGGTGCCGCTTCCCAATGGAGACTGAAGGGTACCCCTTCCCTATGGGGACCAATAGGTACCCTTTCCCTATGGAGACCAATGGGTGCCCCTTCCCAATGGAGACTGAAGGGTGCCCCTTCCCTATGGGGACCAATGGGTACCCTTTCCCTGTGGAGACCAAAAAGTGCCCCTTCCCTATGGAGACTAAAGGGTACCCCTTCCCTACGGGGACCAATGGGTACCCTTTCCCTATGGAGACCAATGGGTGCCCCTTCCCAATGGAGACTAAAGGGTGCCCCTTCCCTATGGGGACCAGTGGGTACCCTTTCCCTATGGAGACCAAAAAGTGCCCTTCCCTATGGAGACCAATGGGTGCCCCTTCCCAATGGAGACTAAAGGGTGCCCCTTCCCTACGGGGACCAATGGGTACCCTTTCCCTATGGAGACCAAAAGGTGTCCCTTCCCTATGGAGACCAATGGGTGCCCCTTCCCTATGGGGACCAGTGGGTACCCTTTCCCTATGGAGACCAAAAAGTGCCCTTCCCTATGGAGACCAATGGGTGCCCCTTCCCAATGGAGACTAAAGGGTGCCCCTTCCCTACGGGGACCAATGGGTACCCTTTCCCTATGGAGACCAATGGGTGCCCCTTCCCAATGGAGACCAAAAGGTGCCCCTTCCTAATGGAGACTAAAAGGTGCCCCTTCCCTATGGGGACCAGTGGGTACCCTTTCCCTATGGAGACCAAAAAGTGCCCTTCCCTATGGAGACCAATGGGTGCCGCTTCCCAATGGAGACTGAAGGGTGCCCCTTCCCTATGGGGACCAATAGGTACCCTTTCCCTATGGAGACCAATGGGTGCCCCTTCCCAATGGAGACTAAAGGGTGCCCCTTCCCTACGGGGACCAATGGGTACCCTTTCCCTATGGAGACCAATGGGTGCCCCTTCCCAATGGAGACCAAAATGTGCCCCTTCCCAATGGAGACTGAAGGGTGCCCCTTCCCTACGGGGACCAATGGGTACCCTTTCCCTATGGATACCAAAAGGTGTCCCTTCCCTATGGGGACCAACGGGTGCCCATTCACAGATTTGGTGACAGTGCTATGAGATGAGCTGCTTGTCTGTAGGACCCTCTTTGCCCATTTGGTCAGCACCCTTGTGTGAGGCACAACCTAGCTGGGTCTATGCAGTAGGCCTGGCTGTTTTGCCACGGCAGAGCGGGAGCAGGGGAAGAAGATGGCATTTCGTAGTGCATACTTGTAGGAAATCGGAGCTTAATAGGTGCTTCCTGAAGAAGGAGGAGTTAGGGGCTGGCCTCCTGCACCAGGTGACAGTTGAGGTACAGACAAAGCGCTAACAGTGACCAGAAGAGACCAGGATGCCAGTGCCCTGCAGGGCACGTGTCAGAGGCACCCTATCCAGACGTCAAATCTGGGAGCACGTGGGGCTATCAGCCGGCAACAACTCTCTGAGGGCCCCAGGGGACAGGAGCCAGCAGGGGCTGGTGCCTGATGCCAGGATGACAGCCAACCTGGGGGAGGGGTATTTGTTTCAGGATCAAAAGACTCCATCAATTCTCTTCCTTTGAGGTCGTGTTCTGTACGGGGAGGCTAATGACAAGGGAGGTGGGGGTGACCTTGGGAAATGGAGTAACACCAGGGTGTCTGTGCTGGGGACCCTGCTAGACACCACGCGGCTCAGCTTTCCTCTCCCTCGGGGTCAGCCTGTGCCCAGGGCCACAGTCATCACAAAGGACGGCCAGTTATTCATGAGTGTCATCAGCAAAAACAAGAAAAAATGGAAACAATCAATTCAGGGTGTGGAGAAGCCATGCTGGGACAGAAAGGCACACTGCAGCCTTAGCACCAAAAATGGCCAAGGTGGGGACATCAGTGACATTCCAAATGGAATCCACAGTCTGACTCCACATCCAGACCTTCCAACTCCACTTTTCACTTCAAGGTCTCCCATCGTGTGTGTTTGGAAGGCTTTGACCATCAAAGGCGTAGTGGTTTCTGTGCTCTGTGGCTGAGGCTGGGCTGGTCTCGGGACAAGGTTTTATAGGGTGCCATGGGGCACAACTCCTACATCTCCTTATTGTGCATCCCGCTCTGTGGGAGAGAGAGGTTTCAGGTTCCTTGTTCTGCAGATGTTGAAAACATCACTAGGTGCCAAAGGCCTTGGTTAATCTCATGTGTGGTAAGGGAATCTGTTTTATACAAAATTTCACCTTATATGTTTGTCGATATGAGAAACAGCCATTTCACTATATTGTTTCTGGAAAGAAGTAATAGCTTCTCAAGGGAAATAAGCTAAATTAGTTCGAGAAGTTTGAAAGAGGGGCATCTGGGGGACTCAGTGGGTTAAGCTTCCGACTCTCGATTTCGACTCAGGGCATGATCTCACGGTTCGTGAGTTCGAGCCCTGTGTAGGGCTCTGTGCTGACAGCATGGAGCCTGCTTGGGATTCTCTCTCTCTCCCTCTCCCTCTGCCCTTTCCCTGCTCTCTCTGTCTCACAAAATAAATAAACATTAAAAAAATAAAAGAATTTCCGAAGAAGTCAATATTTTATTTAAATTTTTTTTTCAATGTTTATTTATTTTTGGGACAGAGAGAGACAGAGCATGAATGGGGGAGGGGCAGAGAGAGAGGGAGACACAGAATCCGAAACAGGCTCCAGGCTCCGAGCCATCAGCCCAGAGCCTGACGCGGGGCTCGAACTCACGGACCGCGAGATCGTGACCTGGCTGAAGTCGGACGCTTAACCGACTGCGCCACCCAGGCGCCCCAAGAAGTCAATATTTTAATTCAAGCGAAGATGTTTTGAGACATGTGCTCCAGACCTGGGTGTAAGCTGAGTCCAGAAGAAGACAATTTGTTGGGGCTCAGGGTCCCCAGCGTAGGGTCTTCCAGAAGAGCGATGATTCTCAACTCTGGGTGCCCGTGGATATCTACTGGGGAGTATTTTAAAATGCTGATGCCCGGGCCACACTCTAGACCAAAGGACCCAAAATCTTGGAGGGCAGGCCCGGGAATCTGTCTTGCAAAAGGCTCACCCTGGGTGGATGCTGAAACCCAGGGCATAGGATTATCCGGGCTGAAGACCAACCACATGGAAGGTTGGGTGATTGCCCCGCAGGGAGGTTGTAAAGTTGACAAACACTAACTGGGCCAATCCCTTCTCGGGAGCATCTCAAAGCAGACAGCTTTCATTAGCTCCTCTCCAACGTGACTCATTATCCAGCCGCCCCTAAATTAGCCTGAGCGCATCCGCATGCGTTTCAGGGAAGTGGTGAGTGGCAGCTTGTCCCAAAATGGAAATGCAGATGACAGAAGCTTAATTGAAATAGAATAATCAGTATTTTTAAGACCCCCACACTTGGAAGCATGGCTTGGGCTGGAAGTGAAGGCGACATGGCCCCGAATCACAGCAAGCTGAGCTGAAATTATCGTGACTCAGTGGTACCGACGGAGCGGCTTTGTAGCCTCTGGACTCGTCTCTGCCGGTGTCCCCGACTCCGATCACATTTTACCCCCTTAGCGCACTGCACACGCCTCCAGCGCCAGACTACATCTTACCCATCTCAGAAATCTCCATGGCATCCGACGTGGCATCAGACTCCTGACAGGAACTCAGTGTTTCTTTTTTGAAGAATGAACGAATCATGTCACCAGTGTCTGGGATGTGGAAGATGCCACCAGCCTCCGTGAGGCTGACGGGAGGCACACCTCACCAGCGGCTGAAAGGTTCCTGCCGACCCGGGATGACCCGAGGAGAGAGACAAATGCCAGTTGGCGTTTTCAACATGGCGGCGATCCGTCCTTTACCAAGCTCAGTCACTGGAAGTAGGAACAAGGGAGCTGAGGGATGTCATATCTTCAAATTCAACAGCAGTGAGCATGTTATAGCTGTTAAGTCCTGCATCTAAGACCTACCTGTATGCAACATCCTTGGGAAGGATGGGGACTGACAGGTGAAGGCCCCATTGGTCCACTCACTCATTCAATCGGCAATGCTCTTTGGAAGGTCAGTGTGTGCTGGGCACTGACCACAGCTTGTCCCCGTAGAGGTCGCCATCTAATGTGGACACAGACTAACACAAACAATTCCAACGCCATTTGAGGGCCAGCAATGGTACACGAGAGGCATGGGGACCCTGAGGATAAACACAGGGCCTGGCTGGGAAGGAGAGTGCCCACAGATGGTGGGCATTACTAATCCAGAGAAATTAGGGCAAGGATAGGAGAGGTCAAGATGGGAGAGATCTTCTCTCTGGCGTTGTGACCACTTACCATCCTGTCTAAATGGTGCTGATTTTAGGAGGCCAGTGGTTTGCGCGACTGGGCCGTATGTCTTTAGGGTGTCGTGCAGAACCGAAAACCATAGAATTGTCAAACAAGAGGACTGGACTCCTAGTTTACGATGAAGTAGAATAAAACACGTACCGTCTACGAAACTACCTGGAAATGCAGCGAAATGTTGAGTCCTAGGTAAAAGGAACAAGTAGGCTTTTCTTGGTTCCTGAGAGTCAAGAATGGTGGAAGCTGGTTGAGGACATGAGCGGGTCTCTTGCGACCAAGTCAGTCGTGTTTGCTATCTAATCCACGTCTTGTTTCCAGTAAGTTCCCAAGAAATTGCTGGTGAGCCATTGATGGCTTGCCCAAGCAGGTGCCTGCCCTGCGCCGGGATGGTGGCAGTTGCCTTGTCAAATGTCTTTGGGTTTCAACGGCCAACATTTCTCTTGGTTTTTCATTGCATTTCACTGGAATGCTAACACCAAAGAAGATGGTCTGAATTTTTGGACGTGATTTAACTTGTCCATATGGAAGACGGTGTGCCTGGCAGCAGCTGTTTACGTTTACTCCTCAGATCTGTTATTCCTACCAGATTTCTGCTGCCAGACCAGCGTCTTGTAATCTTTTAGAAGTAGGGCTGCAGAGCAGATTTTCCACAACATTATACAGACCATAAAAGTACTAGGAAGAAGGCAGGAGATGTGAGTCCAAGGGCACAGCTATGTATTCCGGCACCGTTTTCAGGGAGGCTTTGGGTTAATTCCTGTCAATTCAAGTGGGCAATGATTCCGATGAGCGATGGCCAATCTGTCCTCACCCATAGCCTCCTTTGGACAAAGATGGGGGCTTTCTATTTCTGGAACATGTGCTTTGAATGAAGCACATTCCTGTTGGGCATCTTTCGGCAGGCTGCCCCTGTGACAACAGGTCAGCTCTGAGCACTGTTCCTAAGAGGACAACATTGTTCCCTGCTGGTGACGGGGCAAGGCGAGGGGTTAGACCTCAGGGCAATGAGCATTTTCCCCATGTCAGTAGTTGGAGTCAGTAAATGGGCCCGTTTGAGATTTGTGCTTACGCACACTCCTGAATCCCCCATGCAGTCCCGTCTTCCTCCTGCCATCTTGAAGACAACCACGTAAAAGAACTTAAAATGTGTGTTTTGCCTGAATCCCCCACGACAAGAAGTGAACTAAGCCAAGAGAGGGCTGCTGTCTGGGAGTGTGGAGGGACTCCGATCCCTGGAGCCCTTGACAAATGGTCTCCCGGTGGTGGAACCAAATTGCCACTTAAGTCCCCGTGTCTCCTTCATAAATGTCTTTCAAGAGGTAATGTCCAGGGGCGCCTGGGTGGCGCAGTCGGTTAAGCGTCCGACTTCAGCCAGGTCACGATCTCGCGGTCCGTGAGTTCGAGCCCCGCGTCGGGCTCTGGGCTGATGGCTCAGAGCCTGGAGCCTGTTTCCGATTCTGTGTCTCCCTCTCTCTCTGCCCCTCCCCCGTTCATGCTCTGTCTCTCTCTGTCCCAAAAATAAATAAACGTTGGAAAAAAAAAAAAGGTAATGTCCAGTGGAAAAGATGCGAGCATCGGTACCAAGATACTCTCTGAATGAAGGTCGTGAGCCACGAGGGCCGCGAGAGCGGAATGTCGCGTCCTGAAACCCGTGTGGAGAGAGAGCTAGGGGCACAGTCTCCCCCTCGGACCACGGCAGTGCCCCTCTCCGATGAGAAAAGTAACCACAAGAAAACTCTCAAGTGACCAAAATCTCTTTAATAAATCCACTGAAGAGTAAAAGATACGAACCATCGTCTTCGGTTGGTCTGCAACCCAGAAATAAACACTTACTTCCGCACGTCGGCTGTGAAGCATAGTACAACCAGGGTGTCTAAGTAAGGAGGCGTGGTAAAGACCACTATTTTTATACTACTATTTAAAAATCCCATGGCCGGTCTTCATTAAATGTTCACTGAAAGAATGAATTCGAACATCGGGCAGTGAACAACTATTTTAGATACAAAAACAACGCCTTTATACCTAGACCATGGATCGGCACCGTCCAAGTCCCTCCCACCACCTGGTGACGGCTTCCATCCCTTTTTTCCCTGGTTAACACACCTCAATTTTATTTGAGTGCCATTTTCCCTCGCCCTGGGATTGAGTATTTTCTGACCCAAGCCAGCTGTGGCCGTCCTGTCCATTTGTCCCTGCGGGCATCTACGGGTTCCGAGTGACCGACCTGTGGCCAGTGAGAGATGCGCAGGGAGTCAGCTGGAGCATTTCTGGGAAATCGTTCTCTCCCTGACAGTAAAAAAAAAAAGAGCTTTGCAAAGATGCCTTTTGTTTCCCGTCCTTCGTGCTGGGGACACTGGGCATGAGAACGTGAGCCATTTTGTAACCGTGTGGGGGACACACACTGACCCTCCGGGCACAGCAGACTGGAGATGGCGGTTGGGGAGGGGGCTCGGACTCTGGTTCCATGTGTGTGCATGTGTGTGTGTGTGTGTGTGTGTGTGTGTGTGTGTTGGTTTTGACCTCGGTGTTAGCTAGCTGCTTTGCTGAGAGCTTATAGGTCATAGATTTACAAGGCTTCCCTATGTTAGGCTCACCATCTAGAATGAGCCTGGGACACATTTGACAAATATTTGCACGTTAGAGAATGTCCATCCCAGCTCTGGAAAGAAAATGTCCCAGGCGGGGGGCTCAAGAAACACATGTGTATCTCTCAGCGCTCTGCAGGCGGCTCGTCCCAGAGCAAGGGGCCGGGAGCTGGGGTTCTGGGTGAGGTCCTCTCTGGGGCCTGCCGATGGCCACCCTCCCGTCGCGCTCACGTCAACTCCTCTCCGTACCAGGGAGCTGAGGGCTCCGGTGTCTTGTCCTCTTCTTATGAAAACACCGATCTCGTCGTGGGGCCCCGCTTCCAAATATCCTCACCCTGGAGGTCACAGCTTCAGCGTGTGAGTTTTGTCGGCGCGTGGACGTGGGGCCCATAAGCGAGGGGCTCGAGTAGGAAGATGCGGCGAGATCGACAGTCGCCCCATCCCCGTTTCGGGGAAAATGACGTCGTGCACACGGAGCGTGGCGTCTCCGGCTGCGTTCTCTAGAAGCGGCGCCTGAGGTGGGGACTTCTGTGCAGGTGACTGGTTGGGGGCGTGCTCCCAGGCACCCAGGACGTGACAGAGGGAAGCCAGGTGGGGTCTCGGCAGCTGAGGGCTGGCTCCGGCCTGACCCTACACAGGCGCCCTGGAGGGACACTGCTCCACAGGCCCCATCGCCCCTTGAGATGCGCTTCTTGGGAACCATCGGCCAGCCCCGCACTGTGGCTGGGGGACGGGGGAGGGCGGTACCCCGGGGTCGGGGGCGCCCCCTTCCGACGACGGACACCTCGCCCCTCGCCCCTCACCCTCCCCGTGGTGGTGGGATGTGTGCACCGACCCGGCAGGGGCTGGGGGTGCGGGGAGCGCTCTCCACCCCCCGCGCCCCTAGCACTGCGCAGACCCGATTGCGTCTGCCTGAGGCCTCTCCGTCCCACAGAGCAGCTCCAGGGTCCAGATGGTCGCAGAGTCCGGGGACAGTTAAAGGAGGCTTCGAGGGACGAACTGTACTCCCTCTGTTGCTCACCCTGGGACTGGGACTGACACTCGGGGTCCCCTCCTCTACAGCCCGGTCCAGGTTCTCCGCCGTGGCTCGCGTTTCTGCAGGGCTGGGTGGCTGGCTTGGTGGGGCCCAGAGTCACCCTTGAGGGTTTCTGTGTTTTCATCAGGCTGCATTTAAGCACTTGTCTGTCTGCAATGAAAACTGGTCATGAGAGAAGCAAGGCGCGTCCCCGGGGTTGGTATGGGCCCCAAACACATTCCTTCCCGCCCCCCATATATCAGCAGCCCTACACGTCGGTCAGGGTCAGCTGCCCCTCCCCGCACGGTGATGCCTTTCTCCTGCCTGGAGGAGTCTGAACAGTGGCCTGTTTTTCTGGGGTCCTGTCACCCTTTTTCTTATGGTCGCTAGGGAGCCGAGGGCTGAAGGAGCACTACCCAATATGAGCCCCATCCTGCAGGGGACGCCACACTGAGCGGTGGGAGCCCCCTCGTGGGCACATCTCTAGGGCACCTGGAATCGCCATCACCAACGATTACGACAAAAACTTGTCAGTGTCTGCGGCGCGTACAACGTAAAGACGGCGAAGCCGAGGACTCAGGACTGAATTCATCAACGAGCCCGTGAAAATGTCTTTCACTTCACCAGTAACCCCGGGCACACAGATTAAAAGAACAATCTGACACCATCCCTCATGCTTCAGATTGGCTCAGCCTGTTAAGCGCCCGGCTTCGGCTCAGGTCACGATCTCACGGTTCACGGGTTCGAGCCCCGCGTCGGGCTCTGTGCTGACCGCTCGGAGCCTGGAGCCCGCTTTGGATCCTGTGTCTCCCTCTCTCTCTGCCCCTCCTTCACTCACACTCTGCGTCTATCTCGAAAATAAATAAACATTAAAACATTTAAATCTGCAGGTTGCTTAAAAGGCTCCAAGAAGATTTCTGCATGTTGCCCTCCCGTGCTGTGTGGCCGTGTCCTGGAGGGCTTTCTTTTCGCCCCGCCTCCATCATTCTGTTCCTTTCACGGCTGCCGTTTCGTGAGACTTGGTTCTTATCATTCACAAACGGTTCCCTTTCATCTCTGAACTCATGTGTGGTGGCCAATATCACGCCCTTTATTATACTACAGAACAGCCTGTGAATGGAAAGATAGAGTTTTTTTTCTGGGATCAGAATGATAAATAACGACAAATTATGACCAGTGCAGAGTTGAACTTGGCCACAGACCGGGTGTGCGTGGACATGACTGTGCGTGCAATCACGTGTGTGTGCGTGTGCATGTGTGTGCGAGAAGGATCATGTCCAGCCTTGGGACAGAGCAGCAGCAAGGCAGAGTCCTGTCCCGGCTCTGCTCCCAGCTTCCCTGGACTTCTTGGCGGATTATTTAATCACTTTTTACATCTGACATCCCTAATCCCTTCCAGCTCAGGTCTTAGGTTCTGTGACACGCAGGGGTGGGTTGGCCCGGGCACAAGCTTTGGCCATGGAAGGACTGGTCCGGGGGGAGGTGTGGAGCCCGCCCCCAGTGTGGCCCCAGAGGCCATGCCAGGTGGCGCAGACCCGCAGGTGTGGACCGGGCGAGACCCATCGTGACACGGTCATCGCCGCTGGGGAGCACCGGTGCCCTCACTGCCTGAATGTGGCCTCTGTCCACACACACAACACCTTCTCTCTCCTGGACTCCTGTGGAGTTTGCCAAGCTGTGTTCAGAAACCAAACTGTCAGGGCGTAAACTCTGTGCGGACCTGTGGTGGGTTATAAGTGTCCCATAGCCCCTCGTCCCTGTAAGGCCCAGAGAAGTCCCTTTTGCAAAAAAATATGACAAAGTTTGGTTGCCCCAAAACAGCCCCTTGGTGACTGTGGTTTTCTACTGCAGACACTTTGATCAAACTCTGGAAACCGCGAGAGCAGGGTTTTACGGACAGGGGGAGACAAGGCCGTGCAGGTGCCGAACTTGGACCGGTACCCGTGGACTGGCCAGCTGTGACCCGGAGGGACTCTGACTTCTGTGAGCCTCATTTTCTTTGTAAAGTGGGAAAAGCCGCACTGACAGGCCGGGGGCTGGTGAGGGTCACGCTTGGCTGTGCAGCTCTAAGGCTCTATAACGAGCCTGTGCTCTCTTGTAACATGTGCTCCTCTTGGGGCCACAACAAAACTCGGAAGGCACTCTGTTTTATGGACGAATTGAGTGCAATGGAATGGTCCACTAATGTAAAGCACAGGGAGGGCAATCCTGCCGGGAAAGAGAACTTGGCTTTGTTTGTAAACTGGTAACACAGAAGGAAAAAGGAAAATGGCAGCATGGTGGGCGCCTAGACGTTGATTCATCCGAGGCGCGAAACTGAAGGGTGTGACTCCAGAGAATCCCAGTCTGTAGATGTGCGACTCTGGGAACCCTGCCCTCAGCTATCCCCCGTCTCCTGTCACCTGTCCCCTTTGATACGCTGATGGCACTCCACCCCGGAGCCAATGGAAAGACAGCCAGTCTCGGAAATTGAAGAGAGTCCTAGGATTCGGAATTGAAAGGAGGGAAGGAGTTGGAAAGGCAGCACCGAGGTGAGGGAACCGAATAGTTACAGTAGACTCCTCAATGGCCTTCTCCCATTTTTCTCTCTCCCTCAAATAACTCCACCACATCCCCTGCAAGTTTTCTCTCTGTTACCTGGCCTGGGATGATGGGGTCACTTGTCACAACAGGTGCATCTTTAAGAACTTCAAATACAACAGGCAGGACATTAGTGTGCAGAGTCATTGGGGCTTCCTCCTTCCCTCCCTCAGCCCTGAACTGACAAGGCCTGCAAAGGCTTTGGGAGTTTTGTTATTGGGGGAACTATGAGATTAATTGGGAGTGTGGAGCACTTGGCGGGGGGGGGGGGACAGGCTGGATGAGACTCTCCAGTGGGTACTGGGGACCCCAGGAAGGCACAGGGTGCCTGGGACCCAAGTGCTCAGGACAGAGGAGATGGACAGATGCCTAAGGCAGGTCCCGTTTACTGCCCTTCCCTCGGGCCCTCCTCCTGCAGGGTAAAGAGGGGACGTGCCACACGTCTCTTCCTTGTGCTTCTCCGCCTGTCGGTGCCCCAGATTCCACAGCAGAGAATTCAGGCCACTGCAGGTGCCTCAGGGGCTCAGCCCCGCGGTGGCGCTCTTGAGGGCTAGCCTGTCCTATACGGGAACACACATTCAACCTTAGATAACCTATTTACAAATGAACTTTGGAACACAACCTATTCAGAGTTTTAGGTCAGCCTGTACTCGGGCTTCTCGAAATGTTTACAGAGCCTGAGTTTTCCCCCGTTTGTATTCAGAGTGTAGAACAACACAGCCAGGCTGCCAAAGTGAGCATATTTGAAGCTCTGATCTCTTGGTGTCAGAAGAACGAGTTATTATTGAATTTATGCCGAGAATAGAGGCGTACAGACTTCTGCTTCCAGTGATAGTGAGCTAAGCAATTTGGACCGACTCTCCCTCTGAGGACGACAAGACACATTTGAACAAAATATCTGAAAAAGTATTCTTGAATACTGATGAACGAATCAGGCAGTGAGAACCACAGGGCCAGCACTAGGGAGAAGATAGAAATTTGGAAAGATGAGCCCAGCATCTGGGGCATTTTTTCCAACAGGAGTGTTTGCCAATCATGGAAGAAGCAGCTGAGAGGCCAAGCCAAAGGCAAAATTTAGAGTCCAAGGTCCTCCAACTATGGGGGTCTTGGTGACTCTTCTTCTCTGAGGGGGGACGCTGAGGTCTTGCACCCGAAGAAAAAGGTGAACTGGAAATAAACAAGCCCTCACAAAAACTTCAGCCCCGTTTTAAGACATCCGGATATTCCAGGAAAATCTCAGTCCATAAAGTTAGATTTAGATGATTCCAGATTGTCAACACAACCAGGTGCCTGGCAGCCACAAAAATCCCCAGAGAAAGTTTTTATCAGCACATTATTTCTACAATTTGTCCCCAGTGCAATGTCTAGCACACAATTTAGAATACGTAAACACACAAAGAGAAAAGACAGTGTTGACAAGAACCAGCAGAAAAAAAGGACAATAAAATTAGACCCTCAGGGGCTCCTCCTAGATATTGGAATTATCCAGGCAAAACATTAAAATAAGTGAGAGTTGAAAGCTATAAAAAATGATGTAACATATATGAAAATATCTGAGCACAAGTTTGAGAGCTACAATTATACAATCATTGAAATTAAAACCTCAGGGCGCCTGGGGGGCTCAGTCGGTTCGGCGTCCGACTTCGGCTCAGGTCATGATCTCGCGGTCCGTGGGTTCGAGCCCCGCGCCCGGTGTCGGGCTCTGTGCTGACAGCTCGGAGTCTGGAGCCTGCTTCGGATTCTGTGTCTCCCTCTCTCTCTGCCCCTCCCTCGCTCATGCTCTGTCTCCGTCTCTCTCTCTCTCTCAAAAATAAATAAACAATAAAAAAAAAACCCTCAATGGATGGGTTTAGGAGAACATTATTATATCAGCTAACGAGAAAGTTAATGAATTTGAAAGTGGGTTAGAAGAAAATATCCAGAAGAAAGCATGGAGAGAGACACAAGGACTGAACATACAAAATAGGGAGTCAAAGACATAGAAGATATGCTATTTATCCGATATGCTACTTATCTTTTCAGACTCCGGCAAATATTTATGAAGAAGATTTCGTAAATATTTGCCGGAGTCTGAAAAGGAGAGGGAAAAAAGAATTGGAAGAAGCAACATTTCAAAAGATACGGGGTAAGAACTTGTGTAATTGAAGAAGGTTACCTAAGACTAACATTTTTTTTCTAAATGTTATTTTCCTACATCTCCCAATATTTGAAATATAAGGAGAAGAATGGCTTAAAACAAAATAGTGGGGGTGGCGGGGACACAAAATAATGGGGGAAATGCCATCTAAACACTCACAAAAAGAAAACTAGTGTATATATACAAGTATCAGACAAAATTGACTTCATGCATGACGTCGTTAGAGACACAAACTTGCTAGAGACCAAGATGGACAGTTTGATTTACCAGAAAGGTGTAGCAATTCCAAATGCACATGCCCTTGATCACATGATACCGAGATGTATTTTAAAAACATTTGATAGAATGAAAATAAATAGAAAAATTCACAATTGCAATGACAGCGGGAGACGTTGACATACCTTCGTTACTTGTAGGTAACGTGAAAATCAGGAATGATATGAAATGTTTCATAATATGAATAAACGACATAATAGACATGTATATGGCACACTGCACCAAGAGACTGCTAGATACCCATTCTTTTCAAGCACATGTGAAGTATTTCCCAAAATAGACCATAAAGGAAGTCTCAGCAAGTTTCAAAAGCTAAATCATACAGAGTAAGATTTTGGCCCGAATGCAACTAAGGCAATAACAAAAGAAAAATAGAAAATCCCCACCCCTCCCCCCATGCTTGGAATTTAATTCTTTAAAAACATGTTTTTTTATTAAGTTTATTTGTTTTGAGAGAGGGAGAGTGCAAGTGGTGTGAGGGGCAGAGAGGGAGACCCAGAATCCAAAGCAGGCTCCAGGCTCTGAGCTGTCAGCACAGGGCCCGATGCCGGGGCTCGAACTCACAAACTGCGAGATCATGACCTGAGCCGAAGTTGGAGGCTTAACCGACTGAGCCACCCAGGAGCCCTTGGAAGTTAATTCTTCTAAAAGCTTAAAGTTCAGAGGAGACAAACGAATGAAAAATTTTTAAATATTTTGAGTTGAAAGATAATGGCACAAGAAACCAACGTCAGAAATAAAGAGGACATTCCTATGGGCACTTATAGATGTAAAAAAAAAAAAAAAAAGAAGAAAAGAAAAGAAAAAGAAAAAAGAAAAAAGAGAAAAGAAATAATGAGAGGATTTTGTGAGAAACTTCACACCAGTAACTGAAAATTTTAGATGAAATAGAAACATTTCCAGAAGAATAACTTACAAAAAACGAACACAATAAGGGTGCCTGGGTGGCTCAGTTGGTTAAGGTTCTGACTCTTGATCTCAGCTCAGGTTACTCTGCACTGGGCTCTGTGCTGATAGCATGAAGCCTGCTTGCGATTCTCTCTCTCTCTCTCTCTCTCTCTCTCTGTCCTTCCTCCACTCATGCTCTCTCTCTCAAAATAAATACATATGCTTAAAAAAAAAACTAACACAATAAGAAATGGAAAATGTGAACAGTCTTACAACCATTAAAAAGATGGATAAATCGTCTCAGTACATGGGGGGAGAGCTATGAAAAATTCCAACAATCACTTGTGATTAGAAATAAAAAAAACGAGGGGAGTCTGGGTGGCTCAGTCGGTTAAGCGTCCGACTTTGGCTCAGGTCATGATCTCACAGTTCGTGGATTCGAGCCCCACGTCGGGCTCTGTGCTGACAGCTCGGAGCCTGGAGCCTGCTTCGGATTCTGTGTCTCCTTTTCTCTCTGTCCCTCCCCTGCTCACACTTTGTCTCTCTCTCTCTCAAAAATAAACATTTAAAAAATTAAAAAAAGAAAAGAAATTAAAAAACGAGCAAACTAGGCTGTGAGGGAACTTCCTAAATCTGATAAAGGGCATGCCAAGAAACTAGAGAGATCATCATAATTACAAGTGGAATGTTAAAATCTAACATTGGACACTGGAAGCAGGACAACGATGGCAGCCCTCGTCACTTCCGTGCGGTCTCGTACTGGAGGTCCTACCCAGTGCTGGCTCTTTCTGAGAAGTTGGGCGCCCTGGGTAATCCTCAGGAACCCCGCTGAGTGACCGACTGCGGAAGCCGGTCTTGCCCCTCAGACAGGTGCAGCTTGCGGGCCTCGTTGCTGTTGGTGGGGTCACGTGACTGGCCGTGCCCCATGAGTCATGGATAGAAAAGTGTCAGAGCCCTTATTCCCTCTGGTATGTTTCTCCCAACCTTTCAGGTGGTGGTGGCTATTCTGCCAGCTTGGATCCCGGAGTGGGGGGTTTGGAGAAAAGCCCCCAAACTACGGCAAAGGGCCCACAGTAAGAACGAGAAAGAAATCTGTTACTATGAGTCAGAGACGACGGCACTGGGACAGAGGGCTCTGCGGCATCTTGCCCTCGCAATGAAATGCTCCAGCCAGATGATGCCCAGATGATCCACTCAAACACAAGGAGTTCCGGAAATGTTCTCTACAGAAATGAACACACAGATGCACCCTGAGGTCCCATCTAACATGTTGGCTCCGATGGCAGCAGGTGGGCCGCTGCCTGCAACCCCTTCAGTGACCGTCTCGGCTGGGGGGAGACACCCGGCCCGAGGTCAAGCCTCCCAGGCAGCCCACGTTCCGGGGCCGATCGTGGCAGGGGCTGAAAGCCTTGGCCATTTTGGCCCCAGATGGGACATCGAGCTTCCCTGGGAGCTGGCCGAGGCTGTCTTCAGGCTCACAGCTTCCCAGTAGGACAGAGAAAGCTGAGCCACACCCAGGACTCGATCATCACAACAGCCGAGCTCCAAAGAAGGTTAGATCCCCGACCCAACCGAGGCAGGTTGGCTATGCCAAGGCCAGGACCCTGGCTGGGAATAAGTGGGACCCTGGCACTTGGAAACAGGGACTTCCGGGTTGGAACGTCCAAAAATCCTAAACTCCCAATTTCCCCGGAATCCCCTGAGTCTGCGGAAGTGGGCCATCCCGTCCTGGTACAGATGCTAAGACCCCTGCTTGCTTGAAGACAACGTAAGATGTCTCCCCTGCGTTCTCTCAAGAGTGAGAACTTCATACCCTGGCAAGGACCCAGGAAAGAGATGTCACCCACTTTGGACTAGGACGGTCCCTAGAAGCGTGGAAAAACACAGGCTCGCACTGAGCGTGACGGGACCCCACGGTTGCCATGGCAGATGGCGGACAAAGCAGTCCCTCCTCCGAGGCACGGGAGGTGTCCTAGGGACACCTGGAGTGAGGATACCACCTAAGGCCAAATGCCTACCCGACGGTTCTACTCCACGGGAAGTCCTGGAGGTGACACCATTGACCGTGGCCGCATGAAATGCATTCCTGGGAAGAGTACCAGGCTCACTCAGAAGCCAGTGGTGGCCTCCTCTGTAGACCAGGCTCACTGTGGGACAGGCCATTGCAACCAGGCTCACTGAGAGCAAAGGGAACAAAGACATCAGACCCACAGGGACAGGTGTCGGTGCTGGACTGTCAGAAGACAGCCGGGTGCAAACACTGCGAGCAGAAAGGTCACCGAGGCAGCCAAGGGGGGCGTGGCCTGCAGTGCGAGGGACACAGTTAATAGAACACAGCATCCTTAGGGGCAGAACATATGTGCAGCCAGCAAGGGTACCCCTCAGCCCAGACCAGAGAAGAAAGTACGGGTGGATGACCGGACGGGGAGACAGGTGCCCCATTAAAGAGTCACGGTCCTTTGCCCTGTTGCCAGATCGGAGCCGTTTCAGACCCGGAACCTGTCGGCTGAAGAGCGGGTCGGATCCCCAGGGGAAAAGAACGACAGCACAGCAGAGCCAGTGAGCTCGGTAACAACGGTCCTGTTCCTTCCCCGAGGAGACTGATGGTCATTTACTCGAGTAACTGTGCACTGCGGAGGGAGGGATATCCTAGCATCTGAAAGCCTGTTGGATAAAGGGCTAGAGTTTGCACGAAGGACCCAAAGCTTCATCCCGACTCCCCACCAAAGAGGGGGTACACGGAGGCCAGGTGACAGTTGTGGTCTTGACCAAGCACTGATTTACGATAGGTCCACTGGGTCCTTACCTCTGTCCCAGCGGCTAGGACTTCCACCCCCAAATCATAGTCAGGATGTTCAAACTTGGCAGTGGGTAAAACTCACTGTAGGTCCTTGGTCTGTGGGATGAAATCGGCTGTCACGGGGGATGACAACGGAGGCCTCTGCAAACACCCCTGACCCTGGTCAAGACAGTAAATGAAGGCCCGTACTGCGTACCCCCGGGTGAGAAGTGGCGTGGAAATCAGTTCCCAGCTTACGGACCTGGAGTTCGCACGGCTGGTGGGCGTGTCTTGTGGGCACAGTCTGTGCCCAGAGGCACCCACCCTGCAGCTGCCCTGACAGGTGTGGTTTCTTCTCCAGAGCAGGTTAACACGGCCTCGGGTACGTGGCTTGTCCCCAGCGGGTTGGCCAGTGCCCTCGGTCCCCACGAGGAAACCGTCTGCATTCACGTGGGCTGCGTAACGGGGCGCGTCCCTGCTCTGCCACAGGGCTATGTCCGCTCGCGTGCTCTATGCCCTCAAGCAGCCCGGAGGCATCTGGGGAACCCGGGCGTCTCAAAGAACACGACATCGGTCTAGTACATTGATGACACCATGCCGGTCGGTGATGGGGAGGAAGTGGCAAACACGTCGGAAGTCTTGGGAGGATGTGTGAGCTCAGCAGGTGGAAGTTAAATCCCAAGAAGGCTCAGAGAGGGAGGGGCCGCATCAATGACATCCGTAGGGGGTCCACAACCAGGGGTGCGCGGGGACCACATCCAGAGGGAAGGACCACCGATCGCACTCTGCCTCTCCCGCCGTGAGGAGCCGCAGACGACGCCTGGCATTTCTCTAGGGCTCCTGGGGGCCGCGCGTTCCACACGTGGGCAGACCGCCCCAGCCCGAGGCTGACGGAGAGGCTACCAGCTTTGGGGGAGCCTAGAGCAGGAAGGGGCTCTGCGGTAGGTCCAGGCCGACCGCACGCAGCCCCGAGAGCCCGGCCGTGCGACCCGATAGACCCCGTGTTATCTCGGGCACACGCGGTGGCATCTACGGCAAGCCTGTGTCAGAGTCCCCATGCAGGCCCCCCACCCCCCGGGCTTTTGGAACAAAGCCACACCGTCCGCTGGAGAGACGTCCGTGCCTTTTGAGAAAACAGCTGCTGATGGGCTGCTGGGCCCCGACAGAGACGGGCGTCCCATCATGCATCTGGGCCGGCTCGGGGGGAGCTGGGTTCCGTCACATCCTCAGGTTGGAAGGAGCCCGTCATCGGTGGGGATATGCGCCTGCAGCAGGCGCACGGGGCCAGCAGGCTGCGCGTCACCCGGTGACCCCCCCCACCAGCTCGCTCGGTGGCCCGATGGGGGGCCCTCCGGTGAAGCAGAGGTGGAGGGGCCCCGCGTGGGCGGACGGTGGCCCATTCACCCCGCGGGGCTGGTCCAAACTGCATGGCTACTGTCCTACAGCCTCCCTCACGGAAGCCTCGCTCCGGGAACATAGAGACGGTTCTGGGGCGTGAACGGGGCCGGCGAGAAACACGTGAGCGGCTGGACGCGCACGTTCCCGGCGGAGGTGGGACGAGGCGACGCCCTGCTTCGCTTTGTTTCTGCCGGTGATTTCGAGGTTTAAAATGGACCCTGCAGGGGCACCTGGGTGGCTCGGTCGGTTAAGCGTCCGACTTCGGCTCAGGTCACGATCTCGCGGTCCGTGGGTTCGAGCCCCGCGTCGGGCTCTGTGCTGACGGCTCGGAGCCTGGAGCCTGTTTCCGATTCTGTGTCTCCCTCTCTGTCTGCACCTCCCCCGCTCATGCTCTGTCTGTCTCTCTCTCAAAAATAAAAAAAAAACATTTAAAAAAATAAAAATAAATAAAACGGACCCCGCAGAGCGGGAAGTGGTGTTTCAGTGCGTCACACGCGACGAGTGGATACGCTCCTTCCGGGGTGAGCGCCGATGCCGTTGGCCGCGAGTTCCACGTGAACGCACCAACAATGTACGTGAGGTGACACGGGTGTTTTTAAATAGAAGCACACATCCAGCCAGGCTGTGTGTGGATGGATGACGATGCTGTGACCGGAGCCTTGAAGGGACAACCTTGCGTTTCCCTCGCCCACCCCCCCACCCCCGGGAGCGATGGCTCAATGTTTGCTAATCCGGTGTCTATGCAGACTTTCTAGAAGCCAGCTACTGCAGATAATGAGAATGGACTATGTTCTTCCAGGTTTGCGGTTTCTTTGGGGGCGCCTGCCTCTTAAAAATGCAGGTGGCTCCTCACTGCGACTATGGAGAGAGATCCCTGCCCGTCTCTGGAGACTAAAAAGCTCGGGGGGGAGAGCCACAGTGTCACTCTCTGTCCCTGGGTCCTCCTGCAATGGTGCCTGCGGTCCGGGCGGGGGTGGGGGGCTGGGCGTCGCTCTCAGATCCGCTGACCTGGGCTGGCAGCTGTCCCCGGCGCTTCTCAGTGTTTTCTTGCTGTCGGCGCGTGGGGAGAAAGCTTCCTTCTCATCCTGCTTGTTTCTGGATTTGTTAATTCCCTACTCCCTTTCGTCCCCGCTCACAAACCAGATCGTGTTCTGAGCCCCTCTTCTCCTTACGGTGTCTTTCCAACGGAATCCAACAGCAAGCAGCACAAAGTGCTAAAATCCGGTTTCCGGCACCTCCCTGGAGAGGCGCAAGACCCGCCCCCCTGGGACTCCCGGGCGCCGGCGGTTACCCACCGAGCCACCGCTGCCCACCGAGGGGGACCGTCTTCCCGCCTCTGGTCACAGTCTCCCCGCGGCCCTCCCGTGATGCAGGTTACACGCCACCGGGACCGTCGGGCTCCGCGTCACGTCCGGGCCAGACTCACGGAGCCGCCAGCCGCCACGGCAGAAGGGAAGGAGGTGTGGAGGGCCGCGCTTGGGCAGTGAGATGCCCCAGCCCCAGAGGGACGCGTGTCCTCTCCGCCCACGGAGCGCTGTCGGAACGAGTGGGGGGGGCCGGCGACGCAGGGGGCACGGGTCGGAAACACTTGGCGGAAAGCACCGATGGCGGCTGTCGAGGACCGAAGAGACGAAGGGCTGGCCGGGAACCCAAGGAGCAGGTGCTTGATATGGTGCCCAGGGTGGGGTACGAGCCCACCGAGGGGCTGCACGGCGGTCGGGGGAGGGAACGCAGCGTGTTGTGCGGTCTGCCCCCTGCGCCGGCTGCGCGCAGTGGGGTCTGCTTCGCCCCTTAGCTCTCCAGGCCTGCTTCACCCTGGCTCACCCTGGTCACGGCCTGAACGCCCCGAGGGGTCCCTCTGCCGCCTGTCCTCATTCCGGGAGCAGGTCCTGGGCTTTTGTCCCAGCTGGATCTGGGAGCCCTAGAAGAGCCACATCTTCCCCGCGGCTGCATTTGCGAGTGACCTGTGGAGGAGACCGGGATCTGTCCTGGAAGGCATCATTAACACCGTGGATTTGTCACCGAATTGAAAGCCCCTCCGGAAGTTCCTGGACCTGATCAAAGCCCACCCCCCGGGCTCCTCTGAGTCATTGGCACTTGGATGGTTTTCTTGCATTTCATACAATTTGGAGGCATTGATTTATCATTTCCCCCTACTTGGTATTCCAGAGACTTTGTTTTTCATTTCATGCTGCCACTTCTAAAAATAAAGTTAGTGGTAATTTGAGCTTCTTACTCCTTTCTCTTCCCTTTCGACAGCAGGCGATTGGATTATAAAATCCTGCAGTTGAGGAGACGGGCGGGGGACCAGGCACCCTGGGCCCGGTCTTCGTGCTCGTGCCCCTGCCCCCCCATTTGGGTGCAGCTGGCACGGGTGTGGTCACGGCCCCTTCCCCTTATGGGCTGGGTCACCCGGCGGGACTGGTATCCCCAAGCGGTCCCCAGACCCGGTCCTGGGGGACCTGCCTCGTGAAGTCCCTCGCCCTCTGGGGCTCCGATACTCTGCACGCTGGGGAACAGTGTCTGATATTCGCTCCCACACAACAGAGGGCTGAGGAAAACGGCTGGCTGAGGCAGGGAAGGGCACAGTGACATGAATTTAGAATTTGCTTAAAGACAGATCACATTATATATATATTGTTTTATCCTTTATTTATTTTTGAGACAGAGAGAGACAGAGCATGAACAGGGGAGGGTCAGAGAGAGGGAGACACAGAATCCGAAACAGGCTCCAGGCTCTGAGCTGTCAGCACAGAGCCCGACGCGGGGCTCGAACTCATGGATCGAGAGATCGTGACCTGAGCCGACGTCGGACGCTCAACCGACTGACCCACCCAGGCGCTCCAGCAAGTTGACTATTTTAAACAGAAGTTACTTAAGAGACGGCCAGTGCGGGAAGGACACACAGACCCTCCTCCGTCCCCTTAGAGCAGGAAATAAATCTCCCTTGTGGAAGGTGCCCTCCCTGTCCCAGGAGGAAGGGACGCATCCTTGTCACCGGAAATGGGACATTTGGAGCCCGGAGGGCTGTGCGAACAACCCTGGTCACCACCCCAGCCCAAATTCTGTTAGACTTCCTTACTGCCTGAAGCCCCCAAAGTTAAGTTTTCTTTGTCCGCCAGTCCCTCCCGCGCAGATTGTCTCTTGGTCTAAGAGGTGTGAGAACTGTCCCCCTGGCTCATTCCGACTCGAGACTTGTTCTCCTCCTGTAATCTGTCTCACATCAGTTTCGCTCTGAGGGCCTCTGGAAGCCCTGAGACCGAGGGGTCCCCTGTCCTTCCCGGGAAGGGCGCCCCGTGCTCACCGTGGAGGCCAGGGGACAGGCAAGTGCAGCTTCTTATAAGCTGTCGTCTCACGCATTTCTGGGCCCCCCACGAGAAGCCCCCTACTGAGAAGCGTAAACAAGAGAATCAGAGAATCGCAAGGAGGCTGGGGTCAGAGGCGGCTGGCTGGCTGCAGGCTGGGCCCCCCCCCCCCCCCCGCCCGACGCTGCCCGGCTGCTGCGGGGTAACCTCTTCGACCCAGTCCCCCCCCGCCTTTTTTCAGCAGGAGGGTGACGAGGCCTCCCGAGTGCCCCGCTGAGCCCGGTCAGCTCCCGCCTGCCCATCTGCGTGCGGGCCTTCTCAGGATATTGCTTACGCTGGAAGTGCGACAGGCAAGCAAGCAGCCCAGCCCCCCCCGACCCCCCCCCCCCCCCGCCAGGGAGGCCCCGGGAGGGGTCTGCAGGTTCACCCCTCCCCCGCCCCCCAAGAGGACCCGGACGCCCCCTGCAGAGGAGCTGTCCTTCCCCAGGTCCATCCCTGCATCAGCTCCGGGGGCCCTCTCGTGGCGGCAGAGAATCTGGGCTGAATTACAAGAAAGGCAACAAACCTGGGTCGCAGCCTTTGGGGCAGGAGATTCCGGGTCCTGCGTGCCCACCAGCCCCAGGCAGAGGGCAGCCCCTGAGTCCTACCGTTACGGGCCCCGCCCTGGTCACGGCCACATCTGCACCCCCTCCAGGGAGCCTGTGCCAGGGGCCCATGGCCGCCGCCTCCTGTGTGCCCGGCCGGCCCCAGCCCTGCCCCCCCAGTCAGGGCTTCACCCACTGTCCGCTGCACCCTCTCTGAAGCCACTTGGCTGTCTCGGAGCTCAGGCCGCCCCCTCCTCGCCCCTCCCCATGCACCCCCTGCCCCTCCCCTGGCCCTGCTTGTCAAGAGAACCCCAATCCTGGGTACCTGCCGGCTGCCCTGTGTCTGTGAACCCTCTCCCGGGTGGTTTGCTCGTCACATCGCTGAGGTCTCTGCTCGGCTTTCCCTCCTCGAGGAAGGCCATCTGACAGCAGATAATGCTGTGCCCTCTGCCGTCCCCTCACCCCCGGCGACTTTCTGCCGGAGCCGGGCCTCCCCGAACTGTTGCGGCCCACCCGTTTGCCCCTTGGGGTCTGTCGCCCCTGCCAGAGTGCAGCCTTGTGGGTGCGTGGCTTGGGCTCACCCCGGTTGTCACTGTCTGCGGGCTCACTCAGTGCTTGGCGACAAAGCGTTTTGAATGAATGAATGAATGGCAGGTTTACAATCGTCCCCCAGGCTCCTGGGAGGAGCTCCTAGGACAAGGGACCCTGAAAATGCAGCTCGTAGAGCTGGCGATGTCCCAGGTCACTGAGGGTGTGGCAGGTGCCAGGCTCAGCCTGGCGGCTACAGCGTCGCCTCTCCAAACGCAGCCCTCCCGGGAAACAGTGGCCTGTGTAGCAGATTCCTTGACTTTCTAGTGTCGTCCCCTACTTTTAAAATTAGCTTTAGGGGCGCCTGGGTGGCTCGGTCGGTTGGGCGTCCGACTTGGGCTCAGGTCACGATCTCCCGGTTCGTGAGTTCGAGCCCCGCGTCGGGCTCTGGGCTGACGGCTCGGAGCCTGGAGCCTGCTTGGGATTCTGGGTCTCCCTCTCTCTCTGCCCCTCCCCCGCTCGTGCTCTGTCTCTCTCCAGAATAAATAAACATTAGAAAATTAAAAAACCATTAAAATTAGCTTTCCTACTACTTCTCCCGATTATAAGAATAAGACACGTCCACCACAAGACATGTAGACAACACAGGAAGGCCCACCTCCGGACTTAGAGTCAGCTCCTTGGAGATGTTCACACGCCTGCCAGGTGCCTCCCAGCAACGCCTGGATTAGCGTCTGGCCAAGTGGGCGTCGCAGCCCAGCCGCGCTGATACCGAGAAGCAGCCGTCACGAGTCTAGAAGGCGGTCTGCACGTCAGAAGGCAGACAACAGGCCCAGCTGTAGAAGGGATGTTGGGCCACAGACACAGAAGGACACTCAACCCCACTCGCTGACTTAAATGGAAACCACGATGGTCAGGATAATGCGGACGTTTAAGGGCAGGGAGGGCCCCCGGCCTATCTCTGGCGTGCTGGTAATCCTCTATTTCTTGCCCTGGATACTGGTTACGTGACTGCGCAATTGATAATTTCTGACCTGTACGTAGAGGCTGCCGGGGCTCCCAGGGCCGGGCTCCGGTCCTCAGAGCGGAAAAGATGCACTTGTCTGTGGGGTCAGACACGTCTGTGGAGTAAACACCGGCTCCCTGGCCCTGTAAACGGGCCGCCTGCCTCTCATCCGTCCACCGGAGCACAGGCTTGTCTGGTGCAGACGGCACGAACCCAGGCGGAGGCCCAGTCACAACTGTTTCGAGGCCAAAAGACAGGTTTGGGCCAGAGTCATCTATTCGTTTTAGGCCACTTGCTTTGTTTGACTCCCAGTAATAAGCCAACCTGTGTTTAATTCTGGTGGATGTGGCCATGGGGACAGACATGCACGGGGCGTCCCCAGCCCTGACGGTGAGCCCGCCGGGCGTTATCAGGACATCACCGGTGAATAAAATCCAGCGAGAAGCGGGGGGGAAAGGGCCGCTGTGTCGAGGCCTTGGCCTGGGAGGGGAAGGGAGCGTGGTATGTGTGTCCACGCACGGAGAGGCTGTGTGTGGGCGGTGCGGGTGCTTCGCAACCCGGTTCCTGCACACATCCCTGCGGTTCCCTGCAGTTCTAGCCCCCATTGGCGCGCCAAGCTCAGCACTGGCTCGCGTGTTTTCTCCTCCGCTGCCCCTTGAAAGGTGTCCCAGCCCCGCGTCTCCTGGCCTGTCGACCCCCAGAAAGAAGCAAGGTTTGCGGGTGTTTGTATGGGTGCAGAGAGGCTCTAAGGACCTCAGACTTCGCTTCTCTCTTCTAGACAGAGCAGCCTCCACCGGCGACATCCGGGGCTCCTACAGTGGCCCAGCAGCTCTCCCTGCAGGCAAGGTGCACACCGAGGGGACTGTGTGCCACGACTCAGACGGCATCCCCCTCCCCGGCCTCTGCGCCCCTGTGGGAGGCACACCGTCCTTCCCACCTGTGTGCCCCGCAGCCCCGATGGCAGCTTTGCCACCGGGGACGTGGGGACGTGGGAGAACAAAGCCACAACGAAGGCCGGCGGGTGTGGGAAGGGGAAACCAAAGCTGACCCCACTCGTGGCCTACGCAGAACTCAGGTGTGGTTCCTGGGACAGCGACGGCTCGGGGAGGGCTTTGGGGTCAGCAGACCGGGGACCACTGTCCACGGGGAGGCCTCTCAGAGGAGGCCGGAGGTCATAGAAACGTAGCACTGTGCGTCCACTTAAGACACGATAAATAGAGGAAGTGCTGTTTCCCAGACACTTGGCTCTAGAATTTTGGTGCTAAAAGGTGCCCTGGCTTAAATACAAAGGGCTTGGGGGCAGAGGGGATGGGGTGGGATTACTTGACGGGCACAGGGGTGATGAAAAACTTTGAAACTAGACTGGTGTGGCTGCACGGCATTGTGTGCGCACCACATGGCACGGGCGTGCACGCTTGAAGATGCTTAAGTGCGTGTTGTGTGAATTTCACCTCGGTCTGAAACGTACAAACAAAGTGCGTGGGGCCGGAGCACACGCGCCCCTTCTGGTGGACTCCGAGACGTCCTGGGGTGGGGGCGCCACAGCCCAAGACCCCGAAACTCTCCAGGCCGTGGGCACGTTCAATGTCTCTGTGCCTCTACTCAATGCACATCTACCCACGGTGCCTTTAGAAGCGGATCGGGCACGAAATCCAACAGGTAACAGACTGTCGGACTCAGGCCTCAGGTTGGGACTTCACGAGGGGGCCGGGCCATCTGGGGCATCTTCAAGTCAAGGTGCTGCCCGGCCCTGCCCCACCGCCTGGGACTGTGCCCGCTGGCCCTCGCCCCTGCCCACCTGCTCAGCTTCCGGGTGAGACCCCCCTCTGCCCCTGCTTGGGCTCCAAGGACAACTCATGCGGCTCCCAGCCGTGAGTTTTGCAGGTGACGCTGCTGTCACGGGATTGTGCCAGCTGGGACTGTGACTCACCAGTTTCATTCAGTCGGGCTTCACATCTGTCTCGTCTGCCAGCTCTGCTGTTTGGTTCGGGGCCCGATGGAGCCCGGCTTCCCGGTCTGGAGCGCGTCCATGGATGAAGGTTTCCGCTGCACTCTGACCTCTGCCCTCGCAAGGACATGGTGGAGCGTGTCTGTGTTAGTTAGCGTCTCTCTGCAGTGGCTGGAAAGGCCGGGCCCGGGGACGGCAGAATGGGGCCAGCAGCCCTGAACCCGCACATCCTAGGTGCACGTCAGAAAGTATGAGCCTTTGGTGGCAATGACGTCACACTGACTGGCGAAAGGGTAGCGGAGGAGGATTGAGTGGCCCGGCTTGTGGAAGGCTCGCAAGGACAAACTCAGAGCCTCGAAATTAACCTTCAGTGGGAGGAGCACTTGGAACCCACCGCACATTACCTCAACAGGCTGCACGGTTTCAGGGAGGCACCACCAGGGGAAGGGACACCCAGTGGACACACCCCGCCTTCCCAACACCGCCACCGATCGTCAGAGACAAGGCCAGGACCAGCCCGTCCCCCCACCCGCCGCCAGTCCCCGTGCTGAGTCTGGGGGGAGCGTCCGCAGGGTGACGTCACGGGCCTGTGACCCTGAAGCCGCACGGGCCCTGTGCTCAGAAGGGCCCACGCTTGGGGGTTCATGCCTCATGGTCGCCGTGTTCACGTGCTGAATAATGTTATCTCTGCACTGACGTTTCTAACGGAGGTCGCAGGTGCTGGGAGGCCCCACGATCTCACCTCCTACCGGCCTCCTCCCGCCTCCCAGACAGAGGAAAGGAAGACATTTTCTTTAAAAAAAATTTTTTTTTAACCTTTATTTATTTTTGAGAGACACACAAGTGAGGGAGGAGCAGAGAGAGAGGGAGACATAGAATCTGAAGCAGGCTCCAGGCTCAGAGCTATCAGCACAGAGCGTGTTCGAGCGGGGCTCAAACTCGTGAACTGCAAGATCATGACCTGGGCTCAAAGTGGGACGCTTAGCCGACAGAGCCACCCAGGCGCCCCAGGAAGACACTTTCCATTTCAGTACCTTGAACGGCACTTTTTTCCTGTGTTTTGAACAAAGGGCCCGCGTTGGCCGCCAGATCGGCAGCCTGCACATCGCAGCCCCCCAACCAGGCCCTGCAGGGTTGGGGGGGGCACCGGGCGTCAGGCTGCTACGGCTCCTTGGGGACACCCCACGGGACACATTGTGAGCAATTCACAGCAGTCCCTGCGTACTGTGTCCCCAGCCTCCGCACCACCGGCCCCCAGCGCGTGGCCGCCCCGGTGCCTCCCTGCACGTCTCTCCTGAGGAAGTTCGTGGTACGCAGACCAGAGCGAGCATCACCAGCTCCTACGACAATTTGGCACCATGTCTGTTGAATCTAACAGGCATCAGGACTTGGGTTTTCCCAGTGCATTTTTTTTCTAGTGATTTTTAAAAATTTTTTGATGTTTTATTTATTCTTGAGAGAGAGAGAGAGACAGAATATGAGCAGGGGAGGGGCAGAGAGAGGAGACACAGAATCCGAAGCCGGCTCCAGGCTCCGAGCCTTCAGCACAGAGCCCGACGCGGGACTCGGACCCACAAAGCGCGGGATCGTGACCTGAGCTGAAGTCGAACGCTCAACCGACTGAGCCACCCAGGCGCCCCATCTAGTGATTTGTTTTTATCGGGTGTCACAGCTGGGGAGGTGGTTGAGGGTGCACTTCCAGGCACGACACTCCGGACGGGCTCTGCTCCTGCTCTCACGTCTCTCTCGCTGCCCGTCCCAGCTTGCTTGGCAGTTATCCTGCTGGGCATCCCCCCCCCCCCCCCGCGCCCTGCACCCCGCCCTGGATTTGAACAGGAACATCTTAGTGACGCACAGGTTCTTGGAAGGCAGAGTCACATCTCCGTACAAAGGCGAGCATGCGCGCGTCGTGACCAGCTGTTGGCGGAAGGACATCTTCTCAGCCGATTGCTCAGGTGGAAATGAAGATTTATTGTTATATTGAAATCGTATACCTTTTTCTTTTTTTTTTTCAAAATTTTTTTAACGTTTATTTATTTTTGAGACAGAGACAGAGCATGAATGGGGGAGGGTCAGAGAGAGGGAGACACAGAATCTGAAACAGGCTCCAGGCTCTGAGCAGTCAGCACAGAGCCTGACGTGGGGCTTGAACTCACGGACCGTGAGATCATGACCTGAGCCGAAGTCGGACGCTTAACCGACTCAGCCACCCAGGCACCCCCTTTATTCTTTAATAGGGGCAGTGAGACCTTCCACTCCTGGGCCCAGAATGTTTCCGCTATGTGCGCTCCTTGCTTTCCAATGTCGATTCCGCATTTCAGCAGGCCTCCTCAGGGGGGCCCTGCAGGCTCGGAGCACAGAGCGGCCGTCCTCTGTGGCTTGTGGGAGACTGTCTTGACTTCAGTCCCAGACTCGGGAAAAATAACGGCCCAAAAGCTTCCTGCCGCTGAACCACAGGCGATGGTGGCTGCTCTTTGGGGTGGGGGCAGAAGCAAAGAGGGTCAGAGGGTCTGCTGAAGGCCTCACCCGGGCATTTGACAGGTTCAAGCCTCGGGGAGCAGGGGGCCCCAGAACGTCACGGTGAAGGATTCTCTGTGCGTTAGTCACTACTGGCCCTGCCCGCCTCGGACACAGGCCGTGGGGCGAGCAAGAGGCTGTCCGGGCATAGCGAGCACAGGCCTCGGGGCCCCTGCCGCCCGGGACAGGGAAGGAAGGCAGAAAGGAGTGACCCCAGCCGCAAAGAGGAAACACAAGACGGAAGGAACCGGAGGGAAAGAGAACCCCGTGGGCGGAGCAAACCGTGTGTAAGGCACCGTGCAATCCACTCGGTGCTTGGGCAAGTTTTATTCTAGCAGGAGGGAACTTCTACACGTGTAATAAACAGCTTTCGTTATTCAGCGAAGCAAGCCTGTCTGGTGAGGACAACCGCCCGCAGGAGACCCCTCGTCTCTCTGGCCCTTCTCCGCAGAGCCCGCAGCAGAAGCCTCCGCCGGGGCCATTCCCGGCCGCGGCCCTTGGCACCGTGGCACGAGGGAGGCCACCACACGGCCCCCGTCACGCAGACGGAGAAGGCGCCTGTCGCCTGTTGTTGGGGAGAAACTCACAGCCGGGCACCGAGCTCCGCGCCGAGCACCGGCAGTTTCAGGGGCGGCCCTGCTCCTCCCCGGGTGGCATTCGCATAATTCATTCGCCAACTGCCCAGACTCAGCCCCTCCCCCAGCAGGGCGGCCCTGGCTTTGCCACCAACAGCCTCTCCTTCCAGCTGCAGAGCTAGGACTGTGTCCAACCCCGAGAAAACCAAGAACGCACAGTGTTTGGAAGTTTTTGTTTTTGTTTTTAAACATGAGGGAAACGTGAGCAGACGTCATCAACGTTCTGCTTGAGCTATTTTTTAAACATTTTCGCTCGGGGCGCCCCTTGATTTCGGCTCAGATCAGGGGATCTCCTGCTTTGTGAGAACGAGCCTGTGCTGGGCTCTGCGCCGACAGCGAGGAGACTGCTTTGGGCTCTTTCTCTCAAAATAAGTAAATAAATCAAAATAAGCTTTAAAAAACCATTTTATTTCAAAGAGCAGACAAGTATTCTGCTAGGCAACAACTGGGAAGACAAATGGCCAAAAACAATCAGAGTTCGTCTTAATAAATAACAAAATGCCATTTATTTTCTTGGATTTCTAGAACACACAGCACATCTTAAATAAATAACCCCACACTGGTGCCGCGGGGCTGGAGACAGTTCCAGGCGCCTGGCGTGTCGCAGGTGACTCACTGCACCAGGCCCGCCCACCCCGGCCACGTCCTCCCCGAGCCCCGCAGGCACCAGCAGCAGCGGCCACCGTGGCGCTCAGATGGCAGACGCATCCAGGTGTTCGGGCCTGGTGTTCCCAGGGCCCTCGACGGGCAGGCCGATGGCCTCGCGGCTGCTCACTCGTCGACAATTCTCCAGGCCGGTGAGGAGCCGGGGGCGGTGGCGGGAAGTCTTGTGGGAGACCTGAGGGCCCCGAGGTCCGTCCTGGTTTCTGACCCGGCATCGGGTTTCTTCCGTCCTCCCAGAGTCTGGGCTCCGTGCTGGCTGCGTTCTCGCACCCGCTGTGGCATCGGGTCCCCGACACGGCCCGTTCAGGTGACATCAAGGTCCCTGCCAGCGCGACACACGCCCGTTCTAAAGTCCTAGGCTGGAGCGCCTGAGACTCAGGCCGACCTGAGTGCCACCCGCCGGGGACCCGCCCGCCCAGCCACGTGTCCCCCCGCTCCGCCGTGCTGAGGGCACTTCCCACGCGCCTCCTGTCCGCGGTGCTGAGCCCCACGGCTCGCCTAAAACGGCAGCTGGACTTCTCAAGGCGGCTTTTGTGTCTTTTCCAGGTGTGTGTGCAAAAGGCAAGGGTCAATCATTCTTTCCAACACAGGATCCTTTATTTGAACTTTCCCTTGACAGACCGTTGGTGAAGGACGGGTCCGCCTCCCTCCAGGGGACTCGGCGGTCAGTGTTCCTTGAACCTGGAAGAGGAGGACAAAGGAGCAGCTGGTGACACGGCCAGAAATGGCACAGGAAGGATGCACAGCCCCCCCCCCCCCCCCCCCCGCCGAGAGCCTCTGGAGCCACCTGGGGGGTGCAGCCCCGCCCCACCCGCAGCCCTGGGGACGAGGAGGGACAGAGATGGGGCGGGCGGGGGGTGGGGCAGGCTGGCTGCGGGGGCTCCTATTCTTGTCTCTAAGCCGCCGGCTCAAAGACAACACAGAAGGCAATTTCCCTGATGTTTTCCCTCAGCTTCTGAGGAGAGATTAATTGCCACCATCAGCCGCCCCGAGGCATTTATTAGGAAAGGACAAATCAGCATGAACGAGACGAGCCGTGGGATGATAAGACAGTGGGTGGGTTTTCTTTTCCTTCCATTTTAGGAGAGGCCAGGTGTGGAAGGCAGGCAGGCAGGCCCGTACTAGAGCTGCTCTCTGACCTCTGACCGGTGGCAGGGGGCAAGGGGAGGGGGCACTTACAGAACCTGGTCCCCGGCCGCTGACCCCGGGCAGCTCAGCTCCTTGTGAATGAGACGAATCAGGAACTGCAACCGGAACAAAGACCAAAGACAGAAGCCGTTACTGCGGGCAGGGACCCTGCATCAGTGCTCTCGGAAGCTCACTTGGGGGCGGCTGTGTGGGCCCCACATCACACGCTGGGGTGCCCCGGGCCCCAGGGCAGGGCTGTGGGCCTGTGAGCCGCACGGAGGCCGTGCTCCTGGAGGTAAGGACAGGTTTCAGCCTAAAACGTCCGGGATCAAGTAACGTTGCAAATGAAACGAGTCCAATCATAAAATACCCAAATTAGGGAAAGAACGTAGACCAGGTGACCCACGATCGCGGTGACTCTGGGTGGGGGCCCTGGAGAGCCGCACGGGGGACTCTGAAGGCCAGGTGAGCATCTCATGGGCCCCGGCACCCAGAGGCGGACCAGGCTCACTTTTGGAGCAGCCGCATTTTCTTAGGAAACTCTTGGGAGAGCGCGCCCGCAGCCTCCGCAGCCGCCGTGGGAGTAAACCAGGGACAGAGTTCTGCCCCGTACGCGCCCGCAGGGCTGGGTCCGTTTACGGAGACAGACCGGTGACCTGGTGCCACACCAGCTAACTGGTTCTGCCTGTGTGGCTGCGGACCCGGTCTTTCCGCAAGCTGAACCCAGCCCCACAGGAGGGCCCCTTCCAAGGCCCAGGAGGGACCAGTGGGCCGAGAGAGGGCCGGCGTGGCCTCAGGTCAGAGCTCCAGGAAGCAGGGGAGCCTTCAGCGCTCGTGGTTCAAGCAGGAGCTCCGAAGAGAAGTGGCCGGTGAGGAGAACGGGGGTGACTCCTTCTGAGAAAGCGCAGTCCGGCTGCCGTGCCCGACCCTCGATCGGTGCGCATACGATCACAGTACCGTAAAGCAGGGAAAGTGTCAGGGGCCAAGCGTGGGGCTGGCGGTGAGGGGGACGTTCCTGTGGAGCAAGCGGACCCTGGCAACGTGAGCCTCCAGCAGCCCAGCATGGGCCTGCTCGCCTGGAGCTGGGCACCTGGTCGACACACGTCCCGCCGAATGTGCCGTGTTGAGCGTTCGCGGGAAGACCCGCCATCATCCAAAGCAGATCCCGGACACGAAGGGAAAAGGGAAGGAAATGACGAGTGTTTAAGGTGGCATGAAACACTGCCGACAGTAGTAACGAACCTGAAGGACAAAGGTCACACTCTTGCCGGGGGTGGGGGGGGGGGGTGGGGAGGGGGAGGACCTGGGCAGCTCAGTCGGTGAAGCATCCGACTTCGGCTCAGGTCATGATCTCGCAGTTCCTGAGTTCGAGCCCCGCGTCGGGCTCTGTGCTGACAGCTCAGAGCCTGGAGCCTGCTTTGGATTCTGTGTCTCCCTCTCTCCCTGCCCCTCCCCTGCCCGTGCTCTGTTTCTCTTTCTCTCTCTCTCAAAAGTAAAGATTAAAAAACAATTTTTTTTTTAAAAAGGTCACACTGTCACATGTGACGGAGAGCCGTGTCTGCGGGCAAGCCCAGGGAGGCCCGCCCGCTCTAAGTGCCTGCCCAGACGCCTGGAGCCCCCTGGCCCAGGTCGGCGGGGGTCAGCCCATGGGTGTGACAGCATGGCCACCGGGCTCTGCATACGTGCCCCTGAGAGTCCGGCAGGCCCCAGGTCTGACCCCACAGGGTGACCTGACCTGCTGGGTGCTGGGGTTCCAGCCTCAGACTTGGGGGGTGGGACAGGCCTCTTGACCCGCGGAGAGAAGACGTCTGTCTGGTGTTTAGGCCGCCTGTGGACTCCTCCCGCTCTCCCGTTTGGGTCTCACCTGGCCTGGCCGGTCCAGCTTGCTTCCGGTCACCACTTGCCTGTCTACTACTTTCACATCCTGTTCTCTGTCCTTTCTGAATTCCGACGTGCCACACGTGGCCCGCAACCCCAGCGCTGCCCGGTGACGGCGGGCCGCTCACGGTCACGTTTGCACGCGTGCGCTCGCCCCTCTTGTCGGCTGCGCAGCCCCGCCTTCTGTGCCCTGAAGCTGTCGGCTGTTCCGTCTTCGACTGTGCTCGGCCCCCGTCTCTAGATTCCTCCCCGGGGCTCCGTTCTGTGCTTCATCCCTGGCGGCGGCCACGGCTTCCGCGTGCTGGGCTGTACCCGGGGACGTCCTTGTCTCTGTGCTCCACGGGCTCCCCTTCTTTGCTAGTGAACCCACGTCCTTCTCGGACGTCTTCGGTACTGCTACGTCTATCTGATAACCATGTTATCTGCAATTTTGGGGGGTCTGACTCTGCCGTTTGTCGCGTCTGTCACCTCGGTCACGGTGGACCGTTTCTCTCTGCCGGGCATTAGTGGGGATCCAGGCAGCGGGTTGAGGTTTGCCCCTTGCAAATGGTTTTAGGGTTGCTTCTGCCCAAGAACCAGGCGTATCACGGTTCCAGACCAATTTTACTCAATTTTTGGGCACACGTTATGTGTATTTACCTAAGTTCAAAAATCTAAGCTTACCATAGGCAGGTCCGTGGCTAAAAATCCTCAGGGACGACTAGCCCCCTCCAATCTGGTGAACAGGCTGAGGTGGACACAGATCCTTGTCTCTTGGACCCACGTGCTCGCTGGAGACCAGCCCACTGAGGGTCCTGGCCTCCTGCCCCACTCGTGCGGGCCTGAAGCCCCACCTCTGCTCCCCAGGGGGGGCAGAACCAGCCGCCCCCCGATTCCCGCTGCTCTAGCCCGGGTACTTGTCTATGCCGCTTCGACATTCTGGGTCCCGTCCCAAGGATACCCTTCCTTTCCATGGGGTTGGCTGTGCGTTTAAAAGGACGCATAACGTGTGTTCCCCCGCATTGCTGAGGGACAGTCTTCAGTCTCTAACCAGCCATGATGATGGAAGTCTCGAGGCCACTTAGTTGAAATGATCTGGGACTTAACTAAAGCCCTCGGGCATTTACAAAAACAAATGCTTTGAGGAAGAGCCTCTTAAAAACCTAACAGGCTCCCGAGTTGAAAGCTGGCGCTGGATCCTCTATGACATGGGGGGCTGTGTAACAGCCCTGGAATGAAAATACAGAACTCTCAGAGCTGATGTTTCCAAATCCTCGACTCACCCTTACAGGGATCAACCTCGGGGGGTTTTCTGGGGAAGCGAGAGGAGGCACGTGGCTTCAGGTCGGGGACCCCCGTGCGCAGGGCGGCTGCAGGTTGAGCGCACGCGAGCCACTCGGGTGAGCACGGCCCGCTTCTGACGGGGGCCCGGGCCTCTCTGTCCTGCAGGGGCCGCAGATGGAAGCTGGGGGCCGGCACCCACAGCCTCCGCTCCTTCTTTCCCACCCCTTTGGGCCCCGAGAGTCAGGCCGCTTTCCCCGGGGCTGCAGGGCGCAGGAGGAGCACTGGGGCAACGGAGGTCACCACGTAGGACATGGGTTTCGGCCTGCCGTCTCCTCCAAGTCCCCTCGATGATCCTGTCTTGGGGTGCCATTATTACGCCTGTTTAACCAACGCGGGAGCTGCAGAACAGAGAGGCCAAGTCACCTGCCCCAGGTGCACACACTCTCGGCAGAGGACGGGGCTGGGATCCCACGCAGGGAGCCCCTGCTCTCTGCCTCCCCACCATCCTGCCTAAAGCTGCAGAGTGGCAGGCCGGCTTCTGCTCTGACATTTGTTCAGACCGGAAAGAGGAAGGCCTCGGATCACGAGCACTCAGGAAAGCTAGGGTCTGTCACGGGCCAGGCCTTCCCGAGGACCGCACTTCCATCGGAAAGAGCGTCACCGTGTTGGGACGACAGCCACAGAGACTTACCAGTAAGGCACAGGCGTCTGCAACCATCAACATGTAGAACACGTTGTTCCATCCAGACGGGGAGAGGAGCCCAGCCAGCAGGGGGCCCAGCGCGGCTCCTGGAGGGGGGCAAGCGCACACAGGAGCCTGGTGAGGAAAATGCTGGAAGGCGACTATCCGACACACCCAGGCCCAGCGAGCACACAGCACGGTGCTCGACGCCTCCCTCACAGTTAAAGAAAAACACGCTGAACAGCACAATCTCATCCCCACCTCCCAGACTGGTGGGGGGAAAAGGCTCGCTCATGCTCAGTCCTGGTGAGGACGCGACGGGCATGGCCTGTTTCTGGAAGCAAATCTAAAAGTACGTATTGACCTTAACACGCTCATTCTTTGGATCCAACAATCCCAGTTGAAGACTTTATTAATGAAATCTGAATCTAATGCACGATCTCAGATACGCTTTGGTTAGGAGATGTGTCATTGGGGAAATATGAGTAAGGTTTGTAGGTGCTAAGACCGTGTCAGTGTTAACTTCCTCAGTTGATGATGGGGCACTGTGGTTACGTCACGGGATCCTTTGCCTTCAGGGAATGCACACTGAATACACAGTTACTGGTAGAGGGGCAGCCTTCCGCAATTTGCTCCTAAGTGGTTTGGGGAAAAGTATGCACATATATAAAGTATGGACGTATATGTACATTTCACTTCCACTGAGCAGGTGCCCACCCTCCCCGACAGTGATGGAAGTGCTGGCCGCAGGCCCACACCCCGGCGGGCACTGGGGAGTCTCTGCCTCCAGATTCTAGTTGGATCCCATGACCACGAAGACCAGTGGTTGATGCATCATTCCGTGTGGAAAGGGCTTCTAGCAAGTGCTTGGTGGCTCATCCTTAAATACAAATATACGATGGGCCAGCCCAGCTCACCTGTGTCTGAGGACAGCTCCAAGGTGAGAGCAAACAAGTCGGAAGGAGGGGAACCGGGAGGAAAGAAAAAAATTGGGGAGGAGAAAATTCCCAGGAAATTGTAATACCTTCAGATAAGTGACAGAAAATCGAGTTGAGCCACACGGCATTCTCACAAAACCAGCATCAACACTTCACGATTCAGTCTAATAAACGCTGCATCCAAGAAGTGAGAACTAACGAATGTTAACATGATGACAACCAAAACGAAGACTGGAAAGGAAAGTCAAGAACATCTCTGAGAAAGCAGAGAAAAGAGAAAACGACAGGAAGAAAGGAAAAAAAGAAAAAATGCAAGCATCAGCCCACAAGTGTTAAGAAATATCTGACGAATCAGTTTTCCGGGACTTAAAGACAGACAGCGGTAAGGGAAATGCGTGAGGAAGGGCACGTGTCTCCAGGCAGGTGAGTCCCCGGGTGCCCGGGGCACAGGGGACAAAGAAAGGCACCAGAGATAAAGAAGCGTGCCCAGAGGTTTTGGGGGGAAGCGGGCTGGGCCGGGGGGGACAACAGACTTCTCAACAGAGACCATGGAAGCTACAAGACACTGGAATCCCGAAGAAGGAGTTTTAGCCTGGGATTCGTATCCACAGGCGGCAGCAGAATCCAGACTGCACGGACTCCCAGCCCTCAGGCTCCGCTGCCCGTGGGCTACTGCTCAGGAAGCCACTGGAGGTCTCCACTAAAGAGGAGCAGACACGGAAGCTGGAAGACGGGTCCAACGCGGGAACGTGGCGGAAGCGGCTGCAGGACAAGGCGTGGGAGCGCTGTGGCCGGTGGCCCCTCTCGGCTGACGGGGGGAAGCCAGGGAGCAAGCATAACCACAAAAAGCTCACTTCTTGGCTCACTTCTAGAGTGAGTGCTGCGACCCGAGGAGCGGTGTCGACTGAGGAGGCTGGGGAGGGGGTGAGAGCCGAGCCCCGGCCTTCTTCGCAGGAGGACAGCAGTGTCGGGCCGAGGGACGGAGAAGCGTGTAGGCTCGTACGCAGCTCAGACCACAGGGCAGAGCCGACGAGGCTGCATCTACGAGGAGGGAGCTGGCGGGGGCACAGGGACCCGCGTCCCACGTCATAATCGGCCCGTGAGGCTACCTGGCCTCGACAGTTGCATCAAGTGTTACTCTGATAAAATAAAACTTAGCAGGCGGAAACTCGGGGCGCTGTGCAGTCGCTGTGCGTGAAACACAGAGGAACGACAAGGGCTCGCGCCCCACGGGGAGGCGGCTCTAAGCCCTGGGAATGCACCAGGCACATAAACCGTGTCACCGGAACCACGGGGCCGCGGTGAGCTGTGAGAAGACATCGGCCTAGTTACTATTCGCTGGGCTTTGCCCCCGTCCAAACCAGTATTTACGGCTCGGCGTGGACGCATCAGGGTGAGCGCTCTGTGAACGGGGTTTTTTGCTGAACTGTGTGCGTTTCCACTCAAGCCTTTCTTTCTTCTGTCTAGCGGGCGGCACTTGGGGGGAGAGAGAAGGGCGGGGACGCGGCTTGCTCCGCCATGGCCACTTCCGGGGTCCGCGGGCCGGGAGCGAACAGCACTGCAGGTGCCGTGGGGGTTGAGGCACGAGGGCCCCGTGGCCGGTGCACCCCGCCCGTTAGTGGCGAGGTCGAGCCGGTCTGCTTGCCCTCGGCCGTCCTTTGTGGGGGAGAATGCGCTTAGAGCTGTGCCCTGGTGTCTCTCCTGGGGGCTCCCCGATGCACACATTCTACTCTCGGCACTTCTGCTCCCTCTTGTTTTGGGAAGAAAACCAAGAAAGATGTGTTTTTCACCCAGTTCACGTTTCCGTCCTTGTAAACTGCCATCCTCTGCTACAGAAGAGCTGTTGACCCTTCTGGCAGAGCTGCAAGTTAGCCCCAAGACACGGCTTCACGGTGGCAGCCGGACGGACTCGTGGACCGTCCTCTGGGGACAGAAGGCACAGAAGGTGGTTCCAAGTCACACGGCTCATGTGACTGAGCTCAGCCCAGAAGCGTCCCGACTTCTGGCCGAGCATGTCCTCCAGGCCCTGGGAAGTCTCTCGCGGGCCACGGGAGTGGGGACAGCGGGGGACCTGCTCCACGTGGGCAGACCGTGCTGCCCTGCAGACGACCGCCCTGGGCACAGCGCCCCCCTCTTTCCTGGACGCGTCCCCGCGTTCCCCGAAGGGGAACTGTCTCGGTTTAAACACCACAGGGGTGACCACGGACACTGCCCAGCAAATTCAAAGTCACCCCATGATCCAAATACGGGGCAGGTATGACTTTGGGGAGCAACAGAGGCTCAAGCGCGGCCCCCTCACAACGGCCACGTTGCCCCGTGCATCTTAGAACTAGCAGAACCTGCTGCGGGAAGCGAGCTGCCGGGGGCCCTGGGAAGGCGGCCGGAGCAGGGACCGGGGCTCCTGTGACCCAGGGGCGGGCGGCCCTGTCCTGCCGAACCGTGCAGGCCTCTCCGACCCGGCCCCTCCCCTGTGAAGTCAGCACCCCCAACAGGAGGCGGCCTGGCCCCGTGTGGGATTCTGGGTGTGGGAGCCGCCAGGCAATTCATTTTCCACCCGTTCGCTGAGTGACTACTGTGCTCCAGGCACCGTCTCTGTGCTGAGAGTACGGCAGAGTGTGAAGCGGACTCCTGTCCTCGGGCAGCTTCCATTGAGGCGGAGGGTGAGGGGACGGCATGAGGCAGGCAGGTGGAAGGTGCTGCGGAGAAGACGCCAGGGTAGAGGGGCCCTGACTGCAGGTGACAAGGGTCCTCCTTCCAGAGTGCGGGTGACAAGCGTCCGCGTTCCACACAGGCCGAGACGTCTCACTGAAAGGGTGGTGTGATTCCTGAGCAAAGACTCCCAGGGCACAGGGCACAGACATGAGGTTCCCCGAGGGGAGCTCCTCCAGCACGGGGCACAGCTCGTGCAAAGGCCCCACACGGGGACACGCTGGTGTCCGAGAGCAGCCGCGGGGAGGCCGTATGGCTGCGGAGAGGGGTGGGGAGGACTTCAGATTCTGCATTAGTGAGACAGCAGTGGGCGCCCAGGACAGGACGGCGGCTGTTTCTATGCAGCTAGCACGCATGCCCGCGGGCACCACCAGGAGGGAAACCTCCCACAGCCACACACAGGGGCGGCCCCGGGGGCAGGAGCAACTGTGCTTCTACTGAGCTGCCTTTGTCTGGCAAGAGCTCGGCTTTACTGCCACGAGACCGTCCCAGATGCCCAGCTGCCCCTCCCCGCCCGGCTTGCCCTCTCTCTCTCAGTCCCCCTGCTTCGGGTGCCTGGGGCGGCAGGTGACAGCAGGATGCGACCCAGGATCCTCCAGGGTGGCCGCGGGCGTCGCCAGCCAAGCTCCTGAGCGTCAGCTTCCCGCATCCAGCGAGGGACCAGCGTAAGAGGGCAGCGCCTGGAGCAGGGCAGGCCCGTTCAGGAGGCTGCAGGGTCCCTGGCAGGGAGCCATCACAGAGCGCATGCTCCCTGCACGAAGGCGGAGAGAGGTCAAGAACACTGCCGTCAGCCTTCTGACTTGTGGGTAAGAACCGGCTTCATGGTTCGCACCTGCCCGTCTCTGAGCGCAGGACCCACGCGTCTTGCAGCCCCTCTGTCCTCCAGAGCGTGCTATGGAATGCTCTTCCAGAACTGTAACGAGGCTGCCAACACCTCGATCTCTTATGCCTGGGCACCTACTAGTTTTCCTGCCACGTGCATTTAATTCAGGTTCTGTCCGTCTCCAAATGGCAGCGGTAAAGTCAGGAGGCCAGTGGCCCAGAGGCCGCGGTGTGCCAACGGCTGGCCTGGGTGAAAAGCTGAGTACGCGTTCGTTCACACGGAGGGAAACCACTTCCAGCCAGTCACGTGCCCGTGTTTCCTCTGGAGCCGTCCGACCAGGGCGGACAGACGGTGCCCGCACCCCCCTTCCCCTGGGTCCGCATGTGCTTTTGACCTGCTCGTATTTGAAAAAGGCTGGCCGATCCTTTATTATTTGTCCTAACTCATTGATAAACATATACCATTTGCCTGTTTCTGAACGGGGACTGAACCTTCGGAATATTGAAATTGATCTGAACATCATATTTTGGAATTACTTTCTTCTACCTGCAATTTTAAAAATCTGGTTGTGGAAATTTTGTAACATAATGCACCTCAGATGTTATGGTCGTGTCACAGTAATCGGCGCTCTGACATGCGTGCCCTTGACCCTAGACTGAGCGCGGGGATGCTCTCCTTACTCTCCTACCCATGACCTGCACCTTAGACCGTTCCTACAGCCTATGGGCTTGTGAGGTGGGCATTTTAGAAAAGATCAGTTTTTCACGGTAACTCTAATGGTAACTGTTAGAGCCTCTTTTCTCATTAAATGATCCAAACTTTTCAACAGCAATGATCTGAACTCTGTGGTAAAAAAATTAATCAAATTGCCCTTAGTTGGTTTTTGCAATAAATTGTTAACATAAATTCACACCTTTGCTGAAATACTAACTGAACTTTAAGTGATTATAAATACCATATTTTTCCATTAGTAAAAATTATTAGTGATTTTTATTTATTTTTACGTATTTATTTTTAAAAATTTTTTAACGTTTATTTTTGAGAGCGAGAGAGAGAGAGCAAGGGAGGGGCAGAGAGAAAGAGAGGGAGACACAGAATCCGAAGCAGGCTCCAGGCTCTAAGCTGTCAGGACAGAGCCTGATGTGGGGCTCGAACTCACGAGCTGTGAGATCATGACCTGAATCAAAGTTGTTTGCTTAACTGACTGAGCCAGCCAGGCGCCCCAATAATTTTTTATTTTAAAAGTTAATATTTTTAGATTTTAAGTACAGAGTATACTCAATTTTAAGTAAGTACCACCTTTACGACAGGAGAGACATTCTCCATTTTGTCAAGACTTTGTGTAGGTCTTACGTATTTGGATGAAATTTTGGATTAAGTTCTCTTTGTGAAATTAACTGAGATTATCAAGAAAAAAAGATAATTTTATCAGCATCATTACACCACCTAACTAAAAATAATCTTTGAAGGATTCTTGAAAAATAATCTTTCATTTAGAATAAGCATTATAACAATACTGTAAAGAGTGTTTCATGCAGTAAAAAAAACCAACAAAAAAACCCCAAAAAAGGCCAGCAAATACTAGTATTATCCAGACCCTTGGAGTTCTTGGCATCTGTTAACTAGGATGTGACAATGTGGTTTCCCCTATGACCACAATTAACTTCTTAGCCCTAAAGATAACCACTCACCTACAGACCCGGTCCCGTCAATGATGGCGGTCACGGTGGCGAGGGCATGGGAGTTTCCTTTGAGACTTTTGTGCGTGCCCTAGACGAGAGGGAAAAACAGATGTGAGGCCCATCTCAGCCGCATCAGTGAGAAACCAGTCTGCCCCTCCTTACGACAATTTACCCAATTTTCAAAGCAATTCAAAATGTGGGGCGTTTTCCATCAGAAAAATCTAAAATCTAGTCCGATCCAAACTTACTTTGGAAAAATACACAAAGTTTAAGGGTTTTCAGCAGTAAGACACCATCAGAGATATCTGTCCAAACACATTCTGGTTGAGAGAACTCTTAGAATTCTTCAATCAGCAACTATTTTACTCAGCACACCACACCCGCCAACGTGGGAAAGAAGGACACAGACTTGTCCCTACCCCGGAGGGGGGCCAGTATCAACGCCCACGTCCATGTTCCCGCGAGGGGCCTTCTGTGACACATGCCGGTGGCTCTGCAGTACCTAAAACCCAACCCGGGTAATGGCAAATGCCAGGGAGGATGGGGAAGAGGGCAGGACCCAAGAAACCAGTGTGACGGTCACCAAGTCCTAAATGACAAACGGAAAGGAGCTTTGGTTTTCAAAAAGCAATACAGGGGCGCCTGGGTGGCGCAGTCGGTTAAGCGTCCGACTTCAGCCAGGTCACGATCTCGCGGTCCGTGAGTTCGAGCCCCGCGTCGGGCTCTGGGCTGACGGCTCGGAGCCTGGAGCCTGTTTCCGATTCTGTGTCTCCCTCTCTCTCTGCCCCTCCCCCGTTCATGCTCTGTCTCTCTGTCCCAAAAAGAAGTAAAAAAACGTTGAAAAAAAAATAAAAAAAAAATGCATTCAAAAAGCAATACATACAAGGCTGGGGGGAGGGGGGAGCACAAACCGAGGCCAGTAAAAGAAAAGTAACTGATTGGGGAAAAAAGTGCCTGGAAACCTAAGATGACACAAACCAAAGCCTGTAAAAACAGATGCTTGTGAGCGTGTACACAGCAATATATAAATAAAGCACACACACAAAGCGATAATCACCCATAACCCATGTTTTCTGGAGTCTGGAGTCCCTGCTCTGTCCTTCCTCTGATCCCACAGAGCAGATGACTGTTACTGGTCTGCTGTGGCCCCTCCCAGCATCTTCTGTGCCCCACGCAGGCAGGAGCACAAAGGGGGGCCTGATGTTGGAGGGCCTGCCGCCTGGTGGGACTCCCCAGAGCCCTTCCTCTGCCTCTCTCTGCTGACCCGATGGGGCCTCTGGTTGTCCCAGGAGCGGAAGGGCCTGAGGGGCCGAGGACAGCGCTCTGAGCCGATGGGCAGGGTGAGTGTCAGGCAGACACGGGAGAGGAGGGGAAGGGGGCGGGCATGGGATCCGCCTGGGCATGGGGTCCGTGCCCTCGGGGGGCCTGCCATGGCCTCCAAGCAGGAGAAGGAGCGAGTGGCTGGTGAGCTCCGGGTCTGACTCTGCGAGGACTGGACAGAAATGCAGAAGAGAAGCAGGGTCACCGGAGACAGGAAAGTTCCAGGGGCCTCAGGGGCCCGTGGGGGAGGGTTCACCGGGCCAGACGCCCAGAAGGCCGGCCATCCTGCCCACGAGTCTACAGGCCACTTCTGGGTTGCTGCTTATGGTTTTGCTTGAGAAAAGTCTTGGGTGCACGTTAGTTTTGCCAAGACGGCACACGGGCTGCGTGCCCTGTGCCCGCTTTCCCTGGGTCACCGCCTTATATGGCTTGCTGTCGCTGCCACAGTCAGGAGGCCAACACTGATGCGTTATGTTTACCTAACCCAAGGACTTTCATCTAACGTCTCCTTTGACCTCGTTCTGTGTGGGACACCACATGACTCTCAGGCGTCACGCCTCCCCTTCCTGGGTTCTGACCCAGACAGCAGAGCAAAGTGCCCTCTGCTGGTGTGTGCGGGACGTTTCCCTCCTGAGGACCCTGGGAGCGGGTTTGGGGAGGGTGGTCTCAGAGGTGAAGTGACATCCTCAAAGCACGTGTCCAGGGTGCAGGCCGTCACGCGCCCTGTCACTGTTGGCACTGACCTTGGTCCCCTGGCGGGGCCGTCTGTCAGGCCCCTCCCCGTAGCTATGACCTCACTGTGCACAGCCCGCACCTAAGGACAGAGAGGGCGTTCCCCTCTCGGAGGACAGGGTATCCACAGAAACTCTTGTCTGCGGGGGATTTGTCTCTTCTCTCCCGTTTATTTAAGAAACAACTTTTTAAAGAGGATCTTGTATCTTGGTGCGGGTGTCGGTGCCCGCTACGGACAGTGTGGAATGTCCCTCGTGTCAGGCGCATGAGGGTGACCCGCCCCCACTGGGTCTCTACGGGCATGATCAGGAGTCCGAGGTCACCTTGTCAGCAGCCCCCTCCCTCCAGGAAGGACAGGTGAGTTTTTCCTGTGGACCCTAAGGCCCAGGTGGCTCCCCCCTGTCCACGGCACTGGCATTTCTCGCCGCGTGCGTGAACGCGGGCTTGCTTCCTCTCTGGAACAGGTCCTCTGGGGCTCAGGTCCCCGTCCGGATTGGCTCTGCGGAGACTAGCGGAGGGCCAGGCACAGGGGGCCGGGTGAAAGGAGGGGCCGACCCCAGTGCACCTCAGATCTGGGCCCCGGGGGCGGGCCCAGGGGTGCAAGGTCACCAGTCCCCGGGGTTAAGCAAGGGCGGCACAGAGGATCGAGCCCGCCGGACTGCTGCCTTCTGGCCTCGGGCCTCAGACGGGCCTCTTAAACTCGCTCGACACCCTCGTTGATGGAACGGGGGCGGCACCTCCCCGTATCTGCTTCAGGAGGCTCTCGGAAGCGTAGGTGTCAGCCTCGGGCAAAAAGCCCCGTCTCTAAAGACACCGTTTTACTAACAGAGGCCGTCTCTGGCCGGCGCCCGCCCCCGCCCTGCGCCGAGACCACGGCCACTCACCAGGTCGGCGGACACGGCGGTCGTGATCAGGGCGTACGGCCCGCTGACCAGGGCCCCGCTGAGCAGCAGCATGGCTGTGGGAACCAGAAACCAGAGGGAGGGACTCGGCAGCGGAACGGTGCCCTCTGGGCGAGCCCCCAGGTCTCGGCAGCCCCCGGGCGAGCGCCCCGGAGTCACGCGCGGGTCCGGCCTGAGCGCGATGTGGGCAGGTGCTGGGGAGGAGGCCCGCGCGCCTGGGGCGCGGTGACTGCCGACCGCTGGGGCCAGCGTGGTGAGCTTCTTCCTTTAAACCTGCCCCAGGTACGCCCGGAAGTCCCAATCACAGGACCTGCTGCTCTGTCTCCTCGACCCTCAACTGGCGGCGGCTGTTGAGAGCCTGGAGGGACCAGAAGCCCGGCGTCCCGAGTACGGATGTGCCGGGGGTGCGCGAATGCTCCCTGCGGTCAGTGCCGGCTGGCCCTAACCCCAGCCTTGGCCTGCTTTGCAGTGGGAGGGTGTCTGTCTGTCTGTCTCTCTCTGTGCCCGCAGCTGTGGACGGCTGCCCCCGAGGGACACCCGGACACCCAGAGCCACCAAGCTCCCACGGGCAGGGTAACGTGCTTACTTCTAAAAGGCACGCTTTCTAAACCGTCCTCCAGGCTCACTTTTCCAAATTAGCCACTGGTTACCACTGCTCTGTGCAGAAGCTTCTGGACCAGTGGGTCACGGGAAACCCACAGCTCCTCGTGTCAGCAATCTGACTTCTGGATGACTTCTAACGGGATCACACACAGCCTGCCTCCCTCCTGATCACCACTGCTGGCTGCTTAAGACAGAAAAGATATTTACCAGGGCACCTGGGTGGCTCAGCCGGTTAAGCATCTGACTCTTGATTTCGGCTCAGGGCGTGATCTCACGGTTTTCGAGACTGAGCCCTGAGTCAGGTTCTGTGCTGACAGTGCAGAGCCCGCGTGGGATCCTCTCCCTCTCTCTCTGCCCCTCCCCTGCTTGTGCACACACACGCTCTCTCTCAAAATAAATATAAAAACTTAAAAAAAAAAAAAAAAAAAAGGGGCACCTGGGTGGCTTAGTTGGTGAAACACCTGGTTCTGCTCAGGTCATGATCTCACAGTTCATGAGTTCGAGCCCCTCATCCGGCCCTGTGCTGACAGTGCAGAGCCTGCTTGGGATTCTCTCCCCCTTCTCTCTCTCCCCCTTCTCTCTCTGTCCCTGCTCTCTCTCTCTCTTCTGAAAATAAATAAACATTTAAAAAAATCCTTCCCAAGTGTCAGAGCCATATCTGATGGTACTGCTTGCAGGAAGTAAAGAATCGTCCTCCGGCTTCCTGCACCCGCTCTCAGAAAGGCAGCTGGCGGAGGGCAGCTGGGAGTCTGGCCCCTGCCGGGCTCTGGCCTGTCCTCACCTGCTGGGGTGCAGGTCTCGGGGTGGAGCCCTGCCTCTGCCTTCCGGGGGGACACGTGGCTTCTCAGAGTGCCTCCTCGCGGCCCTGGAGCGGGTGGCCCGTGCTCTCCCACGCTTGTTCTCAAGCCTGCGGACGGCAGGCCTCACTCCTGGGGCAGGAGCCCCCCCCACGAGGGACATGGGACTATCTGGGCCACCCCACAGGCTCCGTTTACACCAGCCGAATGCCTCCACACTAATTTGTTGCTCTGCTTCATCAAGCCGTGTGGACAAAAACCGCACACAGAAGACAAGAAAGGCCGTGGGGACTCACCTATCGTGGCTTCTAGGCCCATTCTGCTGATGGTGGAGAACATGTAGAGCTGTGAACGGTGTAAAACCAGGGGGACAACCGGTCACTGTGCGCAGCCGGATGCTGCCCGGGCCGGCGGTTCTCAGACAGCCGACCAGAGAGGGGGCCCCTAAGAAGGAGCGGGGGCCCTGCGGCCCCCGCCAGGCGCTGTGAAGCCTGGTGCCCTGTCCCCACGCGCGGGCTCTGATGGCACCTCCCGCTGAGCTCCCAGGGCCGGGCACACGGCCTGGGGCAGCTCTCCCTGGGATCCACGCCTCAGTCCGACCGTCCCCTCCTCGGGCCGTCTGCCTAAACGGGTGCACCTGCTGAGGGGGTCCTGAGGCAGGGGCCACGGGGCCACACTGACGTTTTCTCAGTGAGGTTCTCTGCGGGTCTGCGTCAGGCAGCATCCAGGCCCTGAGACGCCGGACAGCCGGGCCTCGTTCCGGACACAGCCCAGCCGAGTGGCAGGCGGGCACGTGTGTGCCGTGCAGGCCGATGAGTGACGGTACTATTGTTGTGACAATAGAGACAGGCACACAAAGGGAAGGTCACCTGCCCTAGGTCATTGTTACCAAATGCGTTCAAAGCAGTGGAAGCCAGCACTACCGTAGGCAGGGCTGCTGCCGCCTGGGGAGGTGGGGGACCCTAGAGGCTGAGTAGGAGACTGTGGGGGAGGGGCCAGGGCCAGGGGAGGGGGCACCCAAAGGGGAGCCAGGGATGAATGAAGAGAGTGGCCCAGCAACGTGCAGAGGGCAGGGGAGACATCTGGGGAAGGAGGCTTGGCAGGCTCAGTGGGGGGACACGCTGAGGGGGTTCTGAGGCCACGGCCAGTATCCAGAAACCATGAGTCGCAAATGGGGCTGAGCCCGGGCTGGAGGTGCCGGTGTGTGTAGGTGGGGGGGGGAGGGGGGGAGGCGGCTGCTCCCGGAGGCTTGGGGTCCAGACGGGGCAGGGGGTGGGGTGGGATGGGGGCCCGGCTCACCGTGGGGGCCGCAAGCAGAAGCATCAGGCCACAGGTGGAGGCCCGCTTCTCCAGTCGATCTGAGATCACGCCCGCCAGGATCCCACCTGCAATGCAGAGGGGGTGCTTGGGTCCCCGGGGCAAGATCCCACGGAGAGAGAGTGGAATATGCAAGACGGCAGTGAGGAGAGAATAATCTCCCTCTCCACGTCCCTGTCCACCCTCGCCGTTAGCCACGTCCCCATCCCTCCCCGAGCGGGACTGTCCTCCCAGAGTGACGGCCATACGTCCACTTGGGTGATCTGACGGTTTGGGGAATGCGTGTTCCTCCCGATAGGAAGTCAACTCAGAGGGAACACGGACGCAGGTGTCCAAATGCCACCATCCAAGTTTCCGTCCACGTGCGACAGGGAGGGAGGGACTCACCGAAGATCCCGCCCACGTCAAACAGGGTGGAGAGCTCCCCGGCTTGTCTGGCATCAAGGTGATCTAACAAAACGACAAGTGTCCCCGTGAGCAAGTCACAGCAAAGTAAGACCGTGCGTGGCGCTCCTGTCTCCTAGGCATGACCTGAGCCAAGCCGCAGTTAGGGGTGAACTCGGGGTAAAGGAAAAACAGCAGAGCCTGCTACGTGGGGAGACGCGCAGGAAGGATGAAAGCGAAACGCTCTTCGCCGGAATAGGAGGATCCATCCGCGTGGCTCGGCCTGACTCCCACCCCTCTGGTCCAGTGTCCGTCCCTGGGGTAGCCACAGGTTAGGCGCAGCCCCGAAGGTGCAAGAAATGCCTGGCACAGAGGCTCCGGCACCTGGGCGCGCCCTGGGACACTCGGCGGGCCCCGAGGAACTCCTCAGACAACGGGGAGGGAGCCACGCTGGGCTCCAAGGGGACTGAGGTTGGCCAGTGCAGGAGAAGCGGGCTTGGGACGCATGTGGGACCATCAGTCGAGTCCAGCCTTTCCTGGTGTCCTCAAGGCACATACATCCAAGGGACTTAGCTTCTTCTAATCACTCAGACTAGAAAAGCCAGCAATTCGTGACTGGAGTCCTAAAAGTGTCACCCCTTCTGCAATCATGGGGGAACAAAGGAAGAAAGAAGGTATGACGTCTGTCTACACAGCGTGCGGCTTGCCTGCCCTAATGGGGGTCTCTGGTCTACACTGAGTATGGCTTGCCTGCCGTAATGGAGGGGGGTCTCCGGTCTACACCACGTGCGGCTTGCCCGCCCTAATGGAGAGGGGGTCTCCTGTCTACACTGAGTATGGCGTGCCTTCCCTAATGGAGGGGGTTGCTGGTCTACACCACATGCAACTTGCCCGCCCTAATGGAGAGGGGGGTCTCCGGTCTACACCGCATGCGGCTTTCCCACCCTAACGGAGAGGGGGTTGCTTGACAGGGAGCAACTGCCTTCCCTCCTTCCCAGACTCTGTCCCCCATAACGTGGCGGTCCCCTTACTGCCTCACCTGCTGTCCCTCTGAAACTCAGCCCTCCTGCCCCGGGCTCACAGCCACGTCTGCTGGACCTTGTGGCCGTGGGGAGTATGTGGTGCGGGGGCCCAGGGCACGCAGCCCCAAGCAGGGCCACTTTGACCTGAAGACTATTTTGAGTTGAAAGCAATCGAAGCCCGGCAGATTCGGGAACGTTCCTCACCTCGCCCACAACTGCCCACATTCGCGCTGGAAGGCAGAGCCCGAGCAGGGAGCGAGCTCTCCCAGACGCTCCTCTGCACCTAAGGGCCTGGTCTGCACAGCGGGGCGGACGCCGTCTCCCAACACCTCCTCTCCCCTTCCTGCCAGCGTCCTCCCCCTTCGGGACCCCCAGAGCCCACCCCCTCCCGGGCTCAGGACGTCCTACTGGCCTCCTGTTGCCTGACTGTCTCCGGAGTGTCCACGTCTTTGTGGATTCCCCGTAGGCACCAAACTCCATTTGATTTCCTCCTGCTCATGTGTCTCGGGTCAATTTGACTCTCAGCCCAGCCACAAGGACCTTGAAGGGCAGAGAAAGGTCTTCCTCCCCGACAGCGGTCTGTACTCTGTGAACCCCCGGATTCCACATCTCCCCTCGCTGCCACACTCCCCAGAGCCTACATCTCCCGGGGACCCTTGCAAGCCCTGTCCCCCGGCCCCTCTGACGGTCCCCGTGCCCTTTCGGCCGTGTCTGCAGCCCCCGCACTCAAGGCTCCTTTAAGAACTGTGGTCACACGCAGCACAGGGAGGGTGACGGTGCCACGGAGCTGTGGGTTCGGTCACATGTACAGCTTCGGCCGTGGCTGGACTTCAGGAACCCAAGACAAGCTGTCAGCTGTCCCTAAAACTAGAGCTCTTCCCCAAGCAGCCATTTCCAGGTCGGATTAGTCAGCCTTTATTATCTCAATCCCCAAGGCCTCCTCCCCGCGCCGCGGCTGTGACGTGAAGTTCCAGGCAGACTAAATTTAAACGCAGGCCGCCCCAGATAGTTAGAGCCCCGTGGAATTGGCAGCCGCAGCTGGGCTATAACGTGGGCCCTTTAAGCCCCATCAAGGTTATTACGGCCACGGAACTTTCGTACCCGAATTCTCTTTTTGTCCATATGTTTCTCTAATCACACGTTGTGTGGTTCAAAAGCACGTCTCAAATCCTCGGGCCCCACGCGTGCCCTTTCCTTCCGAGACCGCAGAAGCCAGCACACGAGAGGGGCGCCGGTCAAGGCCCTGCATGAGCTTAACGTCTGTGTTTCCAGACGCACACACTCACCCACACTGGTGATGTAGAGCGGGAGCCAAAACAGGAAGGTGTAGCTGACCAGCTTTGCAAACAGCAAACACAGAGAGAACTCGATCACACCCTGAACGGGAGACAGAGAGCCGGTGTTTACCCCAATGTGTACTCTGCAGGTTGACTTACACGTGCGACCGAATTATGAATGACTTCGTTCCCATGCCATCGGCTGGCATCTCTGGCCTGGGCAGCTGCAGACGCTGCAGGGAGAGAGGATGCGGGACCTATAGGGCAGGGTGCCGCCTGGGGATAGGGGAGCGGGGAGGGGCGTGCCCAGGGCGCATAAGAGTGCACGCTGACATGACTACCACATCGCACGGCTCTGGGAACTTAGCGGTGAGAGGAGCTCTCCAACAGCGTGCCTGGAGGGGCCATCTCATCACCGCGCACCCAGCGCTCTCTCTCCCCGGACCGGAATCCACTGCAAAGGACACGGTAGCCGCCCCACACTGAACAGCCTTCCCCCTGCCGCACGCACGGTCGCCCGCACCCTGCCCATGCTCAATACACCGGGGGTGCTGGGAAGTCACCTGGAAGAGAGACGTAGGCCTCCCCGAGGAAACCAAGGTCTGCGGCCTGAGAGCTAAGGGGAGACACCTGCTCGAGTTTAGGTCCACTTTTAGAAAGAGGTGGCATTTTGAGACAGTAATTCAGGGTATCACTGGGAAATCTGGGTGAGAGAAGGGGTAACCCTAAGGCAGCATGCGGGGTGCGTGCGGGAACACCCCCCAAAACTGGGCGGAGGACCCAGCTCCCAAGTGATGTGATTTCGAGATTAAAAGAGTCAGGGTCTCACAGCGGCGACCCAATAATGAGGACGTGCGCGTGACCGGCCTCATGCTAACCAGGCGCCTGGCGTGGTGCTCACTGCGGAACGAATGGTCTCACGAAATCCTCAGAACGTGAGGCAAGTCCTACACCAGGCTCTGAGCCCGATTCGCAGATGGGGAAGCGGAGGCTCAGAGTGGTTGCCAACTTGCCCGGGACGCCCAGGGCGTCCGCAGCTGGGCCAGGGTGAAGCAGGCCGGGGTTCTGAGGCTGCTCCGTCCACAATGCCACGTTTCCTATGTGACCGTGGCACCCCGCCCCACCCTCAGCCCAGCATCCGGACCGTAAGGCGCCACAGAAAAGTTGCTTGTTATTCACAACAAAATTTTAAAGGTAACTTTTTTTTTTTTTTTTTAAACCGGCATCTCCTACAGGCCACCCACATACTGGTGACTCTGGGAGTCCCGGCCTGGGCTTCAACGTTCCCCACTGGCTGGAGACCAGCCTCACCCAGTCACGAAAGGGCCTCTGGACCCATGTTCCCCCCGCCCTTTCTCGCTGAGGGCCCACGAGGGTGCGGTCTGGGCGTGAAATCTGCAGCAGCCCGTCACACCCGAGGGCAGGAGCCCAGACGTTTCCAGGTGTGGTCCACGAGGTCTGGCAGCAGCGAGGGCCTGGACATCCTTCCCTGCGTGGGCAGGGTCTGCTGTCTCCCCTCCGCACCTGCTTCTGCCCCCGGCTCTGCCGTTCCCGCCCACCACGGCTCGCCACGTTAGAAGAACACATCTCCCCTGTGTCTCTGCGAGCTCCCCGGATCCTCTGCTGAGGGAGCCCAGGGCTTTAATGCAAGAAAAGTCTAAACCCACAAGAAATCGCACCCCTGCACCCCTCCCCCACCCGTCTGGGGTCTCTTCTCCCCGGGCCCCCTTCAAGCCCTGATCGCGTACTGCTGCGCCCGCCAGCAGGTGCCACGCACGCCCGTCAGTCTGGAGCCAGGGCCCGCCGCCTCCCCACGGACCAGCGCACCTGAGCTTTAAACCCCAAACAGGTGCACAGGCTGCACACCGCAGCTGTGCGTCCTGGGGTGGCTTCCTGCCCTCCCCCCGGCTCGCCCTCCCCCTCCCCCCTTCCCCAGTAGCACACGTGGCTCACGCGGACTAGATGTGTTCTCCTAAAAGCACTTCAGAGGGTAGAGAAAATGGAGCGGGCCCACCCACACCACAGAGCGGAAGTCGGGGACAGTGCCTCCCCGGGACTCTCGGTCAGGGTCTTCGGGGCCAGGGAAGGGCTGGGCCAGGAGGGGCTTCAGGCCCTGCCGAAGCCAGACTTTCTGGTTTTCCAAGGGGGGACGGGAAGCCCTACTCGTCCGGGAAGCGGGTCAACGTCTACTCGGAGGCAACTAACTTGAAACCTTTCAGGCACCGGGTGTGAGTCCGACCCTGCGCCTCACTCAGACCCAAGACCACCTGTTGGCGGCTTCTGGTTTACGCTGTAGATTTCTAACCCCCGGATTATAGAACCACAGACTTTTTGTTTAAAGCTTGATCCACAGGCCAGTTCTCTTCACAGCAGGCGAAAGCGGCCCTTTCCGAAACCCTTCCCAGGCACGCGTACTCACGGGGATTCTCAAGGCCCCTGTGAAGCTGATGGCGGCCATGCTGCCCCCGCCGTCGGCCGGGAGGACGACGACGTGGCTCTGATGGACCGGGTGCTTTCCGTCTGACAGCAGTAGGCACTGGATCTCGGGGTCCTGGCGGTGAAGCCCGTTGGGAAGAAAAGAGACAAGAGGGGTTAGCAGGCATCCGGCTGAAGTGAGGCCGCAAGTCCTAGGGCAGCCGCTGCCCCGCCAGGTCTCGGGGGCGGCCTTTACAAAACGCTACAAACATACAAAATCCTTGGGCCCGGCAATCTAGGATTCTGCCCGTGAAAGACAGTCGGAAAGGCGGAAAAATACGATACGGTGAACGCCACGCCCCCGTTGGGAGAAACGGGTAAAGCGCATCCACAAAAACAACATAATCTGGCAGCAGCGGTAAAAACAAACCAACAGCTTGTGAGGTTTTGACGCTTATGTCACATTGAGTAACAAAACATTCCGAACTGCGTTTTCATTATGATCTTAAGGAACACTGAACACGTACGTATGTTTCTCTATCGGGGTAACTGGCGGGATCTGATGATGGGGGAAGAGCAGCTAACTTCTAAGCTGACAGTGGTTACTGCCGGGTGACAGAATTGCATGTAATTTCTAGGGAGGGGTCAAAAATTCTTCACACGGCCCTGTGTTTTCTAAGGAGCTCACACTGGACGCAGGCGTGTTACCAGAAATTGCATTATTTTAAAATTCATAAACCACTTCCAATATCCTGTGAATCCTGCTTCTGGGCATTCCTTCAGGACAAAGTGTGCCTTCACGAAAGCAAAGAACAGTGCTCCCCCGTTCAGGGATGGGGGCCCAGCCAGGGCCGGGATGACCTAATGACACTCTTCATGAGTGAACCATGAACCGCAAAGACTTCCAAAGCAGTGTTTCTGTGCATGAACACTTTCCACAAAGCCGAACGGTTTTGTCGCGTTTCCCTCGCTATAACCTGTGCAAGTTGGATATTCGGGATTCTCCTCCAGTGAAACACAGAAACTGGAAGACCGGGGGTGGGGGGTGGGGGTGGGGACAGTCCCTGTGGGGGACAGTCCGACGCCCGCCGGGAGCCCCGCGCCTCGCCCTCGGCCCTTCGCCTCGGGACGGCCCAAGATCCACACCTCCGGGAGGCTGGCTTCCGGCCCCGCGTGGCCTGGGGACGAACACACTCACGTGTAAGCGTACAATCTGATGTTTCCGACTGGGGATGACAACCCCCGGTGTGACCGCACATCTTCCCAACCACGGTCCCGCAACAGCACACGGACACAGAAGACTTCCGTCTGAGTCTGTGCTGAATACGCGTCTCTCTCCTGAATGATGCTGGCTGTCCAGTTTAGGAGGCCACATCAGCAGCAACCACACGCTGCAGACTCGGGGCTCGGAGGGGCTCCGGCGCTCAGGCTCTTCCCCAGGCCAGTCACCGCAATCTCGGGGGGCAGGCCGCGGGTGAGTCGGTGTGCAGTCAAGGCCGAAAGCTGGACAGGTTTTTTTTTTTTTAATTCTGAATTTTCAGGTGTGGATTATACACACAGGAATCAGTCCCGCAGCGTGTGGTGTCACCAATTTCATGAAGACTCTCCCCAAACCTATACAATCTCATATATCTCATTAAACTGCTTCTTCCTCTAAAATTTAAAAAAATGCGTATTTATTTTTGAGAGAGAGACAGAGCACAAGCAGGGGAGGGTAGAGAGACAGAGGGAGACACCGAATCTGAAGCAGGCTCCAGGCTCTGAGCTGTCAGCACACAGCCCGATGTGGGGCTCGAACTCACAGACCGTGAGATCATGACCTGAGCCGAAGTTGGACGGACGCTTAATCGACTGAGCCGTCCAGGTGCCCCGAAACTGCTTCTTTGAATAAAAGATGTAAAACACTTGCTAACGAATGGAATGAAGAGTCTAAATTACAAAATGTATGAAAAAATTTTATAGGAGAAAATAAAGATTTTCAGATGAGTTAATATCTATGTGTAGCTGTCGATACAGTTACTATACTCTCTTAATAAGATACTGTATGTAAAATTTTAACTCCAGTATCAGGAACACAGTGTGATATCAGTTTCAGGTGTACAATGTGGTAACTCAACACTCCCACATGACACTCGGTGCTCATCACAGTAAGTGTCCTCGTCAATCCCCATCACCGGTTTCCCCCATCCCCCCACCCCCATCCACCTCCCCTCTGGTGACCATCAGTTTGTTCTCTATAATTAAGAGTCTGTTTCTTGGGGTGCCTGGGTGGCTCAGTCGGTTAAGCATCTGACTCTTTTTTTAATTTTATTTTTGAGAGAGAGAGAGAGAGAGAGAGAGAGAGAGACAGAGAGAGAGAGACAGAGAGAGAGAATGGATCATGACCCACCCGAGCTGAAATCAAGAGGCAGATGCTTAGCTGACTGAGCTACCCAGGCACCCTAAGCATCTGACTATTGATCTCACGGTCGTGAGTTCAAGCTCCACCCTGGGTTCCACACAGGGCTCCATGCCGGGTGTGGAGCCTATTTAAAAATGAAAAAAAGTCCATTTTTTGGTTTGTCTTTCTGTTTTTTTCCCTTTGCTCATTTGTCTTGTTTCTTAAATTCTACATATGAGTGAAATCCTATGGTATCCGTCTTTCTCTGACCGACTTCTTTCTCTTGGTGTAATACTCTCTAGCTCCACCCACATCATTGCAAATGGCAAGATTTCATCCTCTTCTATGGCTGAGTAACATTCCGTTGTATATAATACACCGCATCTTCTTTATCCGTTCTTCAGTTCACGGACACTTAGGCTGCGTCCGTGTCTTGGCTGTTGTAAGTAATGCTGCTATAAACATAGGGGTGCGTGTATCCTTCTGAATTAGTGTTTTTGTATTTTTTGGGGAAATGCCCAGTCGTGTGATTGCGGAGTCACAGGGTAGGTAGTTCTACTTTTAACTTTTTGAGCAAGCGCCGTAACACTGTTCCAGAGCGGCTGCACCAGTCTGCATTCCCACCAACAGTGCACGAAGGTTCTTTTTTCTCCACCTTGGCCAGCGCCTGTTGTTTCTTGTGTTGATTTCAGCGGTTCTGACAGATGTGAGGTGATACCACGTTGTAGGTTTGATTTGCCTTTCCTCCATGGTAAGTGATGTTGAGCATCTGTTCGTGTGTCTGTTGGCCGTCTGGATGTCTTCTTTATGTCTGTTCATATCTTCTGCCCATTTTTTAATTGGATTATTTGTTTTTTAGGTGTTAAGCTGTATAAGTTCTTTATATATTTTAGATACTAGTCCTCTCTCAGGTATGTCATTTGCAAATATCTTCTCCCATTCGGTAGGTTGCCTTTTAGTTTTGACGGTTTCCTTTGCTGTGCAGAAGCTTTTTCTTGATGAAATCCCAACGGTTTATTTTCACTTATGTTTCCCTTGCCTCCGGAGACACAGCTAGAAAGGAGTTGCTGTGGCCAACGTTAGGGACATTACCGCCTGTGTTCTCTTCTAGCATTTTTATCGTTTCAGGTCTAGGACAGGTGTTTTGTAAACACGAAAACAGACTCACCAGTGGATGAGATTCAGCCAGATAAAGAGAAAACATAGAGGGAACAGACCCTGCTCAGCCAAGAGAAGAAGAGCGCCTCTAACTCAGAGCAGGAATTGTACACAGAAACCCGCCTAGTCACAGCCCTTCCTGGTTCCATAAAGCGTGTCTGGATTGCCTGCTGGGCTGGAGAAAAGTCTCGGATCCAGCCCCTCAGCTCTTTATCTAAGCAAGCTTGGTCTTTGTTGGGAAGGGCCTCCTGCCCACACCCACTCATGTTTATGCACAGCCTGGGGGCTCCTACCTACCAAATTCCAGTCCTTGGCAGTGTCTGGAGGAGACAGAGGGAAAAAGGGAAGTCCTGGTGGGTTTTGTAAGACAAATCAGGGGGTGGGGCACCTGAGTGGTTCGGTCCCTTGAGCGTCTGACTCTTGATTTTGGCTCAGGTTTTAATTCCAGGGTTGTGGGATCGAGGCCCAAGCGGGGCCCCTCACTGAGCATGAAAGCCTGCTTGAAAGTCTCTCTCTCTCTCTCTCTCTCTCTGCTCTTCCCCTGTTTGTGCTCTCTCTCTCTCTCAGTGTAAAAAACAGAAACAAAAACAAAAAGACCCCACAACAAACAGGGGAGGAAATCTGCCTCCTCCTTATAGAGCCAGAGACCCACCGGGCGGACCGGACATGGGAAGCCGGGCACCAGGAGCCCCAGGGGATCTGACGGCACCAGCAGGGGCAGAGCTTCCCCAGCCAAGGCAGCCCGCTCCTAGGCTCAGGACTCAGAGGGCAAAAAGGCTCCATGCGATGAACACAGACGCGCACACACGGCGGGTGGAGGGGAAGCGTGCAATCCTGCCCCGACAGAAACCGAAGCCCACGGCACGCCCTGTGCTGCCCAAAGCCACACGGAGGAAGGTCTCCCCCAGAGAGCGTGGATTCCCACCGACCGGTGCGCCACGTGGAATCACCTCTGGCATTAAAACGCCCACTCAGCGCCAAGCATTGGCTGAGCCCCGGACGGCCAGAAAGACCCTCAGAGAAGCCGAGGATGACGGTGACGTGGGCCGCCAAGGGTGACAAATTCCCACCAGCCAGCCACAAGCCGAGCATCACAAAGACCCCCATGGAAGAGGGTCCACCTGGCTCGTGATGCCTGAGCCTCTCCCTCTTTGTTCGAACTCGCCTCCCCACGCGCCCCTGGCTTCACGTCTTTTCTCGCCAAGTTGCTAAGAATCACGCGTGGCCCAGATGCCACGGTGATGAAGGTGATGAGGGGGTGGGCGCTGCTCAACTCTGGGCCCCGCGGATCCGAGCTCGGTCACTCCGGGAGAGGGGACAACAGGGTGTCCTGCCAAACTGGAGGGACATCCTGCCTGGTGACCCAAGAGTCCCCCCCCCCCCCCCCCCCGCACTTCAGTGGGTGCCGCGTAAGGGACATGGGACCAAAATCTGCCCGGTCACGGGCACATCAAGGCCAGCCTGTGGTGTGGCCGGGCCTGAAAAGACCCGCCAGGGCCTCTAAACATGCCACTGTCTCTCTGGTGACATGCTGGTCAACGGAAGGCAAGAGGGAAGTTACGCTCAGAAGACGTGGTTAGCCGTACCGGATGGCACGCTGCCAGAACACGCGGCCTGGGGGTCTCGCCTCAGAGGAAGAGGTGAGTCTTCAGTGACAGCCAGAGGGGCGTCACAGCCATTCGGACATCGGTTAACATCTGGTGGTGTGGACCGACTGTATGTGTTCCTCCCAGATTCCCGTGTGGGACCCCAAGCCCCGAGTGGTGGGCAGAGAGGTCAGGATGGGATCAGCGCCTTGTGAGAAGAGGCCCCGGGAGCCCGCGTCTCTCCCTGTGCTCTGTCTCTGAGCACCCAGGGAGAAGGCAGGCGTCTGCGAGACCCCACGCCTGCCGGTGCCTTGACCCTGGACTTCCAGCCTCCAGAAACAACTGTTTGAAACGCGAGGGAAAAATGCGCGTCGTTTAAGCCGCCCAGTCCGCGGTATTCTTGTCCCGGGGGCCCAAACTAACACACCCAATTGTTGACATGCACACTCAGCAGAGAGTAGAGGGTTCACAGGACTCCAGCGGCATTTCCCCCAGCTCCGAGAACCAAGACGTGCGAGACGTCATTTTTCCCTTTTCCGCCACTTCAGCCACCACAAATAAACTTCCTTAGGCAGTAAAGGAAAAAAAGTAAGAAGCCCACGTGGAGCATGTATCCTTCTAGCTGTTTGATTGAAAAAGCAAACAGCTTGTTATTTCAACGACTAAAACGAATCCAAAACGCCCCTGTGGCTCAGTGTGGTCAGTGAAGCGCAGCCATACGAGAAAGTTCTGGGCGGTATCCTGGAGGGGGGAGGCCCACCGGCTGCATCGAGGCTTCCCTTCTGAGGACGACCAGGCAGGCAGCTGCGCACTCGGTGCCTCAGTTTCCTCCTCTGTAACACGGGAGTGGCAGTGCAGAGGGATAGGAGATGATTTTACGTTATCTCTTGGGCCCACCTCACTCGCCAGCCCTCCCTGTGTGGCCCCTGAACCCCTTGGCCCAGGTCCGCTCAGGCCCGCCCCCCTTCACGGCTCTGTCCACGCCCCCTGCTTAGGGATGGCTCCCCACACGAGGCCTGAACCAGCGCCCGCTCAGCCGTCTCGGCGGGCTCTGTGCCTGGCATTTAGCTGCTGCAGGAAACTGCTGGTTTCCCCTCTGTCCCCCACCCGCCCCCCCAGAACGTGAGTCCACGGGAGCAGCGGGGACGGTGTGACTGCCGCTCAGGGCGTGGCCTGACGCGGAGCACGCCTGGGACACTGAACGCTGAGCACAGCCGTTGAATGAGGGCATCGCTTCCAAATTTGATTACAGACTTAAAGTAAGTCCAGCCTGTTGCCCAAAGAAATCGCGCACGGGCGGGCTCAGGTCTCATGCAGGAAACTCGAGGCCCAAGTCTGTCACCGAGGCAGGACTCGGATTTCCGCAAAGCGGCGGGGGCTCGTTCGACTCACCAGGGGCTTGTTCTCGTCGTCCGTGAAGACTTGCTTCTGCAGCCTGAATCTGTGTGCGCCGTTCTCGTGGCCCCTCGAATGCTGGGTCAGAAGAGCAGAGCGTTACAGCGGTTCCCGAATGGACAGCGGCGACCACAGTGGCCACCCCAGAGCAAGGGGCACCGTGCAACACGTCCCAGGACAGGTGCCGGGGGGGAGCAAGACACACGACTAAGATAAAGCAACAGGTAATCGGGGGCTCTGGACCCTCAGACAAAAGACGTGGAAAGAAGATCTTTCTTGACGAATAAGCCAAGACTGAGGGATAAGGAAACGTAAAAATGCTGATTACGGCAACCTAATTGTCCTTACTGGCTTTGACGGTTTTCAGTGACGCACGGAAAGGCCTGTAGAAACGATACAGGGCAGTGTCCTTCTCTAACGAGTGTGGAACAGAGGCCCTGCCGGGGTCAGCAGCACGATTCAGGGCAGGGCGTTTTCACGGACACTAGTCACTGCACAACCAAAAACCGATCCTTACGAGCTGTGAAACGGAAATTCATGCTCGCGGCAGGAAAATGGCTTTTAAAATGTTTTACAATATCAACTATAGTTTTTTTTTTTTTTTTTAAACGTGTTAACCTTCCTGAAGGTCGTGATTTTCAAAATTGGGTTTGTTTTCATTCAATAAGGCAACCGGAACCCCTCTTTTCAGATTGTGCTTAAAGGCTCCAAGTATTAACAAGAGGGAGTCTCTGGCTCCCTCTCTTGCACGGCGGCGGGCGCTGTCCGGGAGCAGTGGGCCTTGGCCGTGAGCGAGAGGGGCTCCTGCCTGCGCGGTCACCTCCCACTGGGGAGACCAGCGGCAAGGGGTAAACGAGATGTACTGGGTAAAGCCAGGTAGAGTAGGAGGCGGTTAACCAAGTCAGTGATGTGCCCTGACTTCCCAAGCAAAGCGTGAAACACGGGTTTGGGAGGAGCAAGGGCGCAGTGTTTGAGGAAACTGATGAGCAGTGGCTCAGAGGGGAGAGGACGGTGCCAGGGGCCAGCCTGGTGGACGTGACGTCCCAGGAGCTGGCCTGCCCACAGGGGGGACAGTGGTTCCCCGACTGAGACGGGGACAGCCGGGGCCCGGCTGTTTATGGGGTGAGGTGGAGAGATTACTGGGTCGTGGCTCGTCTGAGACGCCTCTACGGGGGTGGCAGGTGGGCAGTGCCCTGTGTGACCGTGGTGCTCAGGGAGAGGCCCCGCTGACAGTGTGGAGAGGACTCCCCACTGGCGCACGGGGGGTGCCGAGGCAGGGCCCGAACGTATCTCCAGCGGTGAGAGCACAGAGGACGGGGGAAGGAAGAGGCTGGGGTGCTGACGCATCTGAGGCTGCAGGGACCCTGGCGGGCTGTTTCGACGGCCCAGCATGGGCCGGAGGGAAGGCAGGAGGCGTGCACGTGAAGTCAGCGAGGGTGGCCCGCGGGGACTGCTCCACGGTCAGCGGGGGACTGGGCGTAAGGGCCACAGGGGCTCCGCCCGGGGAAGGGACACCACCTGCCGGGCGCGGCAGAGGAGCAGGGGCCCGGCCTCAGGTCAGCCTCTGGGGGGGACGTCCCGGCCCGGACTGCCCCAAACTTCTTGTCTGGGGGTCTGTCGCCACGGTCATGACTAGCCCTCTCCTGGCACTGCCAATACTTCGAGGGTGGGACCCTGTCCACACTTGGCTACCCACTGACACCGCACAGACCAGCCAGACTGGCGGCGGTCAGCAGACACCTAGCCGACGGCACACGGTCCTGGCAGACACGAGGAGTGGAGAGGGAGTCCTTACCGCCACCAGGGAGGAAGAGCAGGCGATGTCCTTGGGATCTGAAACACCAAACAGAGCAACGTGTGAACCCAGGCCTGAGAGCTTCCACCACAAGAAATGAGACCGCCACGAGCCATCTGATACTTGACCAGACGGAAGGGAAAGACGGCTGCCCGGCGGGGTGAGGCTGCAGCTGGTCAACCCGCCAGGCCGCCCCACGCCCCCTCTTTCCGTCCCCGGGACCACGTGCTCCCCCAGTGCCCGCAGCATGGCAGAGGGAGCCACCGGCAAAGGGAGACCATCACACGTGTGAAAACGTGGGACATATAAAAATAAGCAGAGCACATGTGTGCTACGATGACAGGCCATGGAAAACGCACGTAAGGACAGGAATCAGAAGGAACTGTAGAGGTGGGACAAGCCTCTTTGGAGCAGCTGGTCACTTTCAACATATGTGATGGGCTCGTTAACATTACGGAATGAATTACGAATAAGAGTTAGTGGGGACCAAACATCTATCGTGATTAGAGCAAAATGCCTTTTATCGAAACACGAAGAAGGAAGGACAGGTGCAAAGCCACAGAGCCGACAGCCAGACTCACAGCCTCCAGGAGCTGGGGGACGCGGACCCCCCGCTTCGGAAGCCAGACGGCCGCCCTAACGGGATACACAGGTCCCTTGCTTCGGAACGGCTTTGAAACCCAGATGGCCCCCAGGACCCCCTGCTTTGGAACCCAGACACTGCCTTAAACAGCCCGGCCCTTCCTCCTACCCAGAATCCGGTCTTTGTGTAACTTTTGGTGAAACAGCTTCACTGCCTTGAAACACAAAGAGCGATGGGGCTTTCAGCTTCCCACAGCTGAGTTCCCTCTGGGGACACGGGGATGACAGCCACGGGGGGGCCCCACCGGACTGAACACACATTCTGCTGGACCGGCAGCTCTTCCACGTCTGCCGTGCGTGGCCGCTTGGCACTGGCGGTCCCGGTGGCACACCTGAGATGTGCCGTCACTGCTTACAGTGATGTCAGCGGTGCGCAGGTGGCTTTCCCCAGGGAGGCCACTGTGAGGTCCCCAAGGGTCAGTCAGGGGTCGCCACTCCTCATGAGGCTCGGCCAGTCCCCATGATACGGCCTTCACTGTACGGGGCATCGGCACAAAGGACGCTCGGATGGGACACGCCGCAGAGCGGCTTCCCAGGCCGACCCAGAGGGGCCCGAGAACGGGGGACCGGGAGGGACCCCGGTCACGAGAAGGGTGGGGAGGGAGCGGAGAGAAACCAGCAAGGCGCACGTCGACTGGCCTCCCCTGTGTTGAGGGCTCTGCCGGCAGCGTCGCCCGTCCTGACAGCTGGCCGTCATCACCGTGCACACGGAGCCTCCTGGTCACGTGGACAGAACACGGTCCCCCCTCCCCCGGCAGAAAGGCCCCAGTTTTGTTCTGCTGTGGGGGAGGGCAAGCGGCCTCCTTTAGGCTGACGTGCCCTGCGTCCGCGTGGACCCGGGCTGACGGGGGACACGCGAAGACGGGCCTCAGGCGCGAGAGCCTGGCCGGGGCCCGGGCGAGGAGGACGGGAAGGGTCTGAGCCTGCATGCCGGGTTCTCTCTGCTCACGCCAGCTCATGCGTGGCGCCTGGGGTCCTGGCACGAGGGAATGTCAGGGGACCACAGAAGCACCTCGTCCCACGAGGCCGGCTAGAGGCGCTGCCTCCAGAGGAAAGTCAGCGGTCAGCACACGGCAGTGCCCGTCAGAGCCGCGTGCACAGAGCCCCCCGACCACGGCTGCGGGGAGATGGGGTGCGTGGCGGGGGCAGGGGGCTTCCCCAGACAGGGCGGCATAGAGTAGAGAGGCCCACTTGGGGGTCGGGGGGGCTGTACTGCGGGATGAGGTCCCCTGCCGACAGGTACGGATGGCAAGTCTGGCCCGCGCGCCGGAGCGATGGGGTCACGAGCCCTGTCGACCTCCTCCTGGCTCCCGTCAGGGGGCCACCTCGGGGGGCTCCGACATCCCTGGCAGGAAAGAGAAGGGCCTGCGGGGACAGGGGGGCCGGAGGCAGGGCGAGGAGGGGTGGAGGCCGCCTCACGTGCGCGGCGAGGGTGGGAAGGGGGACTGTGGTCAGGGGAGTGGGCGTCCCACGAGCAAAGCCAGTCTTTCACTTCACCGGGAGAAAGGGGCTCACGTAATGGAGCGACGGTGGCAGAGAAGACACCCATGTGTGGCGTCTCTCAGACGCTTTCTAAGAGAAGAGTTCCCACAGCCCCAGAGATAATCTCTCAACTCCCTGGGTCCTAGGGAACCCCGGTTTGACAAACAGACTTAAGAAAAACCTACACTCTCTGTTGCACGAAAACGTCTCTCAAATGCATATTGTCTCTGTGACAGAACATAGCGTTTACAACAGAGTTTGGTTTTTTTAATTATCACCTAAATGACAAAAAAAAAAAAAAAAAAACCTTTTGAACTGTATCCACGAGAACACATCCCAGGGACCTAAGGGGTCTGTGGCCAAAGTGCGAGAAAGTCTGAATGGGTGAGCAGGCACCTGTTACACCCCAACCTCACCGTCTACCGTGTGACCTGGGGCAGGGCACCCACGGCCCTGGAGGTCCATGCAACTACACCTGCAGCGAGCCTGGCACGGTGCTGGGGACACAGGAGGCACCTGCTGTACGGTGACACACAATGGTGACACAAGAAGGGCCACTAATTACTCAGAGGGCCTGAAAGATGACTCAAGTCCGGGGCACAGAACAGGGTAAGCGTCGTCCGAAGGCAGTGCCGGGCAAGGCGGGGTGAGGGCGGGGACCAGGTGACTGATCTGGCTCTGGGGGCAGGGGGGGAGGGGGGGCAGGTTCCCTGAGAAACCTGCCCCAGACCGTGAAGGGTGCGGGAGCAGGAGGGCGGGTGTGGGGGGGCCGGGAAGGGGGAGTGGGCAGACACCGCGGGTGGAGCCGCGGAGGGGAGGCACAGGGGCTCGGCCGAGGGCCCGTGTCGCCTGTGGCGAGGGCGCAAAACCTCCTGGACGGGGCCGGGGACACGGGCTCCGAGTCCAGGCCTCCGTCCCACAGCACCGCCCTGCCCAGGGTGCCTCTCAGGCCGCCCCCGTGGTCAGCACGTGGCCTTTCTCCTCAGGTCAAGGACAACCCAGGAGCAGGAGAACGAAGTGCAGGTCCGTCCCCGGGGACCTGTAAGCCTCCGGACAACTTCCTGGGCAGGGTACCTGGCCTCACGGCTCAGCAGGGCCGGGAAAGCAGCTCGGGGGTCACCGCAGGCACCGGATGGAGAGGGGGCCCCCGACCAGGGCTGGTGGGAGGGCAGCTCCAGGAGAGCCCTGCGTGGACCCTCTCTGCCTTGTCCCACCCCCTCAGAAGACACAGGAGTGGTGGCTCCGTGGGAAGGGGGCTCTCGTTTTCCTACCGAGGACGGACCACAGCTTCCTTGTTCTTGGAAACCCTGTCTCGAGTGGGGGACGAGGCCCCGCCCGGGAAAACCGACCCGAACGGTGCTACGATCCCGGCCGGGCTGGCGGATTAATCACTCCTGCCACACACCCCATTCCGTGTCACATTTCCTCTTTCCCCCTAAACCAACCCTTCCTTGGTTGGGGAAGAGAAAAAAAAGGTGCCGTGGACTCTAGACCTCGGGCAGGACACACCCGGGGGCCCCTGCGCACGAGCAAAGAGGACGCGCATTGTTCTCCAGATGACTAATGCGTAAGGGACACTCTGGAGAGCCCCGGGACCGAGCTCCAGGTGCCAGGGAGCCAGCGTGGAGGCCAACAGGGGACACAGGGACCTTTCCGTGGTACCCAAGCTATGGATGCCCGCCACAGGCTGGGTACGTGGGTGAGGCGGCTCTAAACCCCCGTCCGTCTCACGATTCACTGGTCCTGGCCACGTGGACACGTTGCAAATAGTGTCCTCGGCCCCGGAGGAGGGGGAAGAGGGGGTGAGCCGCAGCCACCCCTCCCCGCGCCCGCCCGCGGTGCACCCCAGGCCTCAGCGGACCACGGCCTCGCTCTCACTGACGAGGCTGGCCTGGAGCCTCACACCCGCACAGCTGATGATAGTCACTTTAAGACGGAAAGGTTACCTTTAGCAGCAAGAAACAAGAAGTGAGAAGCTGGGTCAAACAGACCTCAACGTCCCGGGTGACGAAGCCGGCAGCCCGAACTCAGAGCTGAAGTGACAATGAATGCCCGGCACGGAGGGCGTAGCCGGGCTCCTGAGGGTCCCTACCTGGGAGTCAACAGTGGGGAGCTGTGCTGCACCATATGGTTTTGTTTTCCCTGAAGCCAAATCAAAGAAGTAAATGCCAAACGTGACCCCTCAGAACAGCTCGTGGGACGGGGACGCCTCGACACCCGACACTTTCGGCAGCTTCTCTCCCACTGGAGGTACTGCCAGGACTCCCTGTCCCTGCCGGATCTCTACTTTGAAAACTGATTTCAAATTCAATTAAGTCAGAAGCGTGGTATTGAGTCTAGAATGGGGCAAAGAATTTGAGTTTCTGGTAGAACACTCTTCACCTGATTAGGACATCCGGTCTTGGGTTGTGCCATGACTTGGTGACACTGTCTAAGGTAGATCTTATCAGAAGACAGACAAGCCGGCGAGGTACCAGTCTGAGTCGGCAAGATAGGTGAGCAGGTGCGGCTACGCGGGCTGGGCGCTGCACCCCGGCAGGTGAGCAGCGTGGCACGCCTCGGGCAGACGTGACGTTGCCGGCACCGGGCCAGCCACGCGCACCTTGCGCCGCGGGGCAGGAGGGCAGGTTGGGATGGGAGGAATCTCAACATCAGTTACTCCAGAAATCAGGAGACCACAGAAAACCCGGCCAGACCTGAAGACAGAAGGCTGCCTGGCAAGGGGAGAGCCAGGGCGACCACGGGCTCGCGCTGGGCCAACACAGCCCGTTCTCTTTTTTTTTTTTTTTTTTCCAACGTTTTTTATTTATTTATTTTTGGGACAGAGAGAGACAGAGCATGAACGGGGGAGGGGCAGAGAGAGAGAGGGAGACACAGAATCGGAAGCAGGCTCCAGGCTCGGGGCTCGAACCCACGGACCGCGAGATCGTGACCTGGCTGAAGTCGGACGCTTAACCGACTGCGCCACCCAGGCGCCCCCAGCCCGTTCTCTTAACAACTCGCCCCGCGAGGCCCTCCCGGGGCGCCATCTCCAAGGCCGGGGTACTTACGTTCGATGAGAAAGAGAAAGCACACAATCCCCATCGCTGCCACAATGGCCCCGGGCACGATGAAGGACAGGCCCCAGCACGTGGACACCCAGTAGCCGGCAATCAAGGACCCCAAAATGTTGCCCACGGACGTGTGGGAGTTCCAGACCCCCATAATCAAACCTCGCCTGCAACACAACAAAACACAAGACGGCCAATGATGTCGAGAAGCTTCAGTGGACCAGCAGGTGGAGGACAGACGGTGCCTACGACGGGTGCGAGGAAACATGGAAATCAACCGGCAGCGCGGATGCCGCTCCCGCAAGGTTGTCTGGCGGGACACGCGTCAGGCCGTGGCACTGCTCGCCCCTCTCAGAGCTTTGCTATTCTGTGCTTACGAAGAGGAAAGAAGCCTTTCCCTGACCTTCTTGGAAGGCCCCACATTACATTTGTGGCTCTGTAACTGAAATACCATCATCTGGGGCACCCGGGGGGCTCCGTCGGTTGAGCGTCTGACTCTGGATTTGGGCTCAGGTCGTGATCCCACGGCTCAGGAGTTGGAGCCCCACATCCGGCTCTGGGCTGACGGCTCGGAGCCTGCTTGGGATTCTCCCTCTCGCCCTCTCTCTGCCCCTCCCCCACTCATGCTGTCTCTGTCTCTCAAAACTAAAAATAAACTTTAAAAACAAATACGATCGTTTGAGGAGATACCCCATTAGCAAAAGTTCACGTCGAGGACCCCACCGGCTGAAGGATCGAACCCGGGCTCACGGCGGTGGGTTCTGGCCCTGCTTCCCTGCTTTCCCTGCGGCTCCCAGCGCTGTGTGCTCTCAGGCCTGGCCACACCGTGCGCCATGCAGAAATCACGGACTGTGGGCCCATCGCCAAACACCGAGTGCAGCTCAGGACCTGTCACCCTTCCAGGTGCCTTCCTTTCTCGGGACGATATACTTATTGCTTCACAAGACCCGGGGCCGGGCCCTAAGCTCCGTGTTTCTGCCAGGCTCGCGGGTGACCAGCTGCGCAGAACGACACGCTCCCCCAGCCCGCGACAGGGACAAAGGCCCACCTGAATCTCAGAACCCCAGAGTGTCAATCATCTTTGAGAGAGCAGGCTAGCAAAAGCGGCTTTTTCTGCAGCGGATCTAAAGAATAACTAAAAATGACATGGTCTGGTTTGCGTCAGAATCTTAAAAAATAAATGGTGCTGAAAGCGGGTGCCCTTTCTCACCTTCCTTTTCCGAACCAGTTGCCGAGGCAGGTGACGACACTGGGCCAGCCGGTGGTCTGCACCAGTCCGTTGATGATCTGTGACAGGGGCAAAGGAGGGCTGACGGCAGGCGGGAAAGCGCACGCAGCCGTCTTCAGGCCAGGCTCACAGGTGCTCGCTTCCCCGGTTCTTTGCAAGTCTGGGCGCACAGCGGGGACTCCCACAGCAGCAAGGCAGCAAAACCCTCCTTGATGGGAGCCTCAACAGCCACAGATGTGTTTTCAGCTACACACACACACACACACACACACACACACACACACACACACGCATGGAAATCATAGATAAGTGCTTTCACTTCTGTGGCCTGAGCCTCTGAGAGGAGAACGGGCTGGACGCAGAGCTCGGGGAAGCGTTTCTCCACGTTTCAACAGCGCCCGGGCTGACGCTCTCAGAAGGTTCAAGAAGCGCGAGCAGGTCTGCTTTAGTCTCCGGGGCATCCAGGGTCAAGGGCACGACAGGAGCTGCCCTCCTTTGCCCCCTACAACGTCCCTGGGCCAGTCCGGCTTGCCTTCCCTCAAGGAACAAGCTGGGACTCTGGGAAGCTCTTTTCCTTCCTTCTAATTTTTTATTTTACTATAAAGTGTGAATCGCTGTTGTCATTAAAACAGCCAAACTTGTTCAAGTCCAAAGGCAACAGCTGAAAAGCAAATTCCGGACAGTTGGCTTTGATGATTTGATGACACCCTCAGGCTCTGGAGAGCCTCAGAGGCTGGGCATGAGTATTTTCCTCATTTCTCACTTGTGGTTGATGTTTATCCAGGGCGGGGCAGGGCGGGGGCAGTGGCAGACCAGGACAGATGGGCCGGCAGGAAGGGCAGAGCCCACGGCCTGGCTCTACTCCCCTTGGAGCACCGTGAGGCTCTCTCCTCTCTGCCCTGCTGACCACCCGCAACGCCGACCTCCCGCCAGCAGCTCCAGAATGCTCCCTCCCTCCCACCCCTGCCACCCTGTGTCCCTCCATCGAGACAGGTCAAACGGGCCACAGGACACAAAGTCTCCCAAACTCGGGCGGCAGGGCTCCCAGGCTCCCTGCCTCAGTGCCCAGCGGGGGGCTCGGAGGGGGAGGATTTAAGAGGCAGGTCCCAGGACTAAGGGAGGCCTCACAGCTACTGCAAGGACAGAGCTTCCTGTGCCAGCACCGACCCCAACGGCAGACAGGACACCGTGCACCCCCACCCCCAGGCAGCCTTCTCTCGTGGCAGAAAGGCCCAGCCCGATTCATCACGGAAACCCCATCCGTGGGGAGCCGCGGACCCAGACCTCACCTGAGTTACCACGTAGAAGCCGAAACTGTGGATGTTGTAGAAATACCCTAATCCAAACAGGGCGGTAAAAGCACCACTGGCCAGCATCCCAGAAGTCAGGTAATACCGAATGGGCAGGCGTTCCCCTATTATGCCACTGAGGACGGAGAAGAAAGAAGCGAACATGAGAAAACAAACACACCCACAACGTGAAGGGTCCGGATCTTTCCGGATGTTTTCACGCTGTTCTCCGAGCTTTCAGAACTCCGATGCGCTACAGTTTCCAGGAAGATTTCATCACAGCTGTCTCCGGTGGAGCACTTATTAACCAGAAATTGGCAATTGGCAACATCTCTTAGGACTTTATTTCTAGTAAAAGCCACTAACCGTCAACTAATAAACCTCAAACACTATGACTTGCCTGTGACGGTTGCCAATTAAAACAACCAAAATCTCGTCCTGCTAGTTAAACGCGTTTTTCTGTAAACAGCATCCAGTAACTGTGCATAGTGTTCAAACACCTGGAAGGGCAGATGTAGGCGTGTCATGAAAGGGATCAGTTGTGGCCTCGGTTAGTCGCTCGCCCCCGAGCTGTCACTGAGCCCCCTGCGTTAACACGCCGGGCTGGAGGGGCTCTGCCAGCTGCCTTCCTGCTGGCACCACCGTGACCTGGTTTGAAGACAGACAGCCTGGAGCGTGAGGTCGGGGACAGGGGGTGACATGCTCCTTTCCACCGGCAATGTGGCTCAAAATGAGCAGCTGCCTGGAGAGCTCCTTCCCAGAGCCGTCTGGTGCTCCGGTGGGGTCGTTGTGGGTGAAGGGCCCGGGGCAGGGTGGCCTCTCACCGCCTTAGGGGAAGGGCCACCAAGGAGCAACGTGACAGTGTCACTTGTTCAGTGCACAAAACCCAGAATAATCCCAGGTAACTGGGAGGCTTTTGCAGCCATGAGAAACCACGGGTCACATTTTCTTCCACGTGTCCATTAAGGGATTCGGATAAACAAGAAACTTAATGGAGAGTGACCCCTACCTGCCCGTGAACAATGCTCTGGGAACCATCTCTACGATTCTTTCATCTCAAGAACCAACACACTAGAAAACCTGTCCTTCTGGAGTCCCCAAATAAAGCCAATCTACCTAACACCTCACCGGTGACTGAGGCAAATGACTAAGGCAGAGGAAGTAACTTAAAATTAGAAACAGGGGTGCCTGAGTGGCTCAGTCCGTTGAGTGTCAGACTTCAGCTCAGGTCAGTGATCTCACAGTTTGTGGGTTTGAGCCCCGTGTCAAGCTCTGTGCTGACAGCTCGGAGCCTGGAGCCTGCTTCGATTCTGTGTCTCCCTCTCTCTCTGCCCCTCGCCTGCTCACACTCTTGTCTCTCTCTCTCTCTCTCTCTCTCGAAAATAAATCAGCATAAAAAAATTTAAAAAAAAATTAGAAACAACATTCAGGTCAGATTTTAAGCTGGGGAGAAACCGGTCACAAACGCAAGAGCGTTCTAGAGCTAAGCAAGTTCTCTGCTTCAACCCGCTGGCTTCAGAGGAGAGATGTGTCTCGGAGGGGCTGGTTGACCTGCCTGGGCGTCACAGGACAGAGCTAGTGCCGTCGGCCAGGGCTGACACATGTTCCCCAGTCTTGCTATATGACACTGGGCCCAAATTTAGTCTCTGCTTCCAAGTCGTTTAAGAAAAGGCCTGAGGGAACGGACACCATTCCACATGACATCCGATTCATACCGGGACCGAAGGCCAGGGCGCACCTGCTGGGAAGGTCTGGGCTGATGGAGGCGCCCCCGTATGCGGTTCACGCGACATACAAACGATCCATTTCCTGAGCCACGTGCCGCAGTGTCACTAAAGGGCCATCCAAAGAAGCAGTGTATGCCTTTGTTACAGCCACGAGTCTACTCTGGATTCTACACGAGGCAGAGTTTTGTTAATAAACCCTCATTGGCGAGTTTCATGACACGTTATCTTTGCTGATACATAAGCAACAGTAAGACCCTCTTATTTAAAGCCTTCTTAACCTCAACCCTCTTGACCCGTGGGGTCGGGTCACTCTTTGTGCCGTAGCATGCTCAGCGGCCCTGGTCTCTGCCCACTAGATGCCAAGCACCCCTTGTCCGGTTGTGACACCAACCTTGTTTCCAGATCCTGCTAAGTGTTGCCTGGGGGACAATATCACGCTAAGCTGAGAACTGCATTTAAATACTGTTTTCTAGTAACTGGGAAAAACACAGTCCAACCTTTGGGCTTTTTCTTTTTTTTTCTTTTTTCTTTTTTTTAAGCTTTATTTATTTTTGAGAGAGAGAAAGAGAGAGACAGAGCATGAGCAGGGGAGGGGAACACACCACAGGCTTCCGTATCCAACCTTACACATTCGTTCATTCAAACCCGTTCTGCAGGGCTATGCGAATGAAACACAGAGGGGCCGTCCACTCCACCAACAGAAAGTGCCTGACCGGGCACCACCCCCACCCTGCGCTGGGGTCCAGGGGCAGGTCTGGATGGTGCCACACTCTGGGTGGATATCACAGGGAAGCTAACCGCTCACAGGTGTCCCCACGATGCTCAAAGCTCTGAAGATCACTGGGTCTCTGAACAAAAGCCCCTTGAGCTGAAGGCCTTTAGTCCCTATAATTTTTTTTTTTAAACCCGGCTGGACTGACACGATACCAGTTTTTAATCAGCCGATCACATATCCTGTTACCCACAGAACACTTCCACCTTCCTGGGTCGATGCAGGACGGGGTGAGAATCACATGTGACCGACACCGGGAACACTCCACGGGCCGGGCTCTGCTCTGCGCATTCTACACGGATTAGCTCATCCTCTCCTGCCACGATCCGGGGAGTTAACCACTGTTGTGCCCATTTCGCAGAGGGGAAACTGAGGCCCAAAGAGGGGCCGCACTGAGTCGGATTTATTCCCAGCTGCGTGTCTCTGGGGTCCGTGCCCCAACCACAGGGAGGACGGTGAGGTGCTGTTTGGGGCGAGCTGGGCAGCCGGGGGGACGTGCCCGGCACACACCCTAAACTGCTGTGACTCTAGTGACCTGGGTCGTGTGAACAGATGGTGGCCCCAGGGACAGAGGAGAGGATCACTCTGCGCACGATCCCCGGGAGCTACCAGCACCCTGTTCCCGGCGACCACCCCACGGCAGGGCTAACGGTGCCTCCGAAGGCCCGGGGCCCTGAGAGCCGTCCCCGGACGGCCCGCCCCGAGCAGCACAACATCCGGGGCGTCTACACGCACCGCTTGGCGGTCTCGTGTTGATCAGCCCTGCAGCACACTTTACCCTCCTCTCTGAGAAGAGCCGGGGCGGTAAGCAACCCGCAGACATGTCCTGCAGCGAACGGACGAGAACGACGAGCATCTTGAGAAGCAGGCAGACCTACCTCAGGTACATGCCGATGGCGTATGCGCACAGGAACGAGTAGTCCAGGGCCCCGAGCAGCTGCTGGTAGTTGTCCTGGTCTACACAGGGTGAAAATCAGCAGGAAACAGTGAGTATGGCCTACTTCCACTAAATACAAGTCTGTGTTCTGGGGCCGGGTGATAAAGTGCACATGCCTGCTGTCTACGCTGGGGCAGCAGACGCAGAAGGAGAAAGGGACGGTTTTGAACACAGAAAGTGTGGCAGGACATCCGGTTGGCTTCTGGACAAAGGGAAAGAAAGTTGCCACATTCTCAAATAATCACTAACTAGACGTCATCTGGATTAGAGAAAATCCCCACTGTGCATGGGGAGCATGTGGTTTTTTGTTCATTTTGCCTCCCGAGTTAATCTGGCTTTTCTGCAGCGGCCCCGGGCCAGCCCCCGCCCCACACCTCTGGGGGCTCCCTCTCCTGTCCGGCACGGTCCCCGCTCGGCAGAGCCTGGCTCTCAGCCCCGACAGATGCAAAGTACAAGTCCTCTTGAGCAGATTTCCCCAGAAAGAGGCTCTCCCGGGCGTCAGCAGGTGCCGCGGGCACAGTAGCTGCGGGAGGAGGCGAGCGGGTGACAGGACAGAGCTGTCCCCGGACAGGCAGTCACGTCCGGGAACATCGTTAGTGCCGCCCACATCGGTGAGGCTGCCTGGCGCTTTCGGCCCCGGCTGTCCAGCCACGCGAGAGGCCGCAGGACGGCGCGCGTCAGGATCGGGATGCGCAGGGGTGGACAGACGGAGAACTCACCAAACGGGGCCCAGCTGCAGTCAGTCTCGTTGTCTGGTGGCTGGTGGCGGGGGGTGTCACTGGCCCTCCGGCTCCGGCTGCTAAATTCGACGTCCCCCTCGTTCAGTGCGGCACAGTACCTGTGGAGCTCACCCTGGGACATCAGCGGAGACAGAGGGCGCGCTCAGGCCAGGTTCAGGGGCTCGCGGCATTGGAGCAGCCGCCCCCTCCTTTCGGTCTTCCCAGGGCAACCACGCTCTGGGGGAGCGAGGCCCCCGCCGGGGCGGTCTGTCTGCAGGACCCACCGAACGCCTGCGGTGACCGGGGCTGCTCGGGCCTCCGCCGCTCCCAGCCCCGAACTCACACACAGCCAACACGGGCCTGTGACGGTCGGGCGGCGGAGACGACCACGCAGCTGAGAGCCGCCTGCTGCCAGCCCGGCACCGCCTGCCGCACTGCGAACACGGCCTCATCGTGCCAGATTTACACCCGAGTAAATGCCCCGCGAAGCCGGAGAGCAAGGCACAGGTCCAAGCAAAGAGGAGGATGAACCTCCCATCAGAAGAAGCCTGACGTGAGGAGCGCAAAGGGCAGGCTCGGTCAGTCACTGGAGGACAGAACCTAGCCCCAGGTGGCAGCGGTGACGCTCACTCACCAGCAGGAGGGCCGCGAAGGGGGCGGGGCACGCGGGGCCTGGAGCGGGAGCTGGAAGGGGCCAGACAGACCCTAACCTGGGGATCGTTGGAGCTTGTGCATATTTGCCAGGCTAGACGCTTCAGATCTGCGCGCGTTACCGTGTGCAGATCACGTGCCACAGTAAGACAACAGCACAGCTGGGGCACAGGGCCACCGACCCACCAAGTTGTCCGCGGAGCCGGCACGCGGGCCAGGGGCAGAGGAGCGTAAGGCTCGGGAGCCCTCTGGCTGACAGGTGCAGGGGCCTGAGGAAGTCGCTCCCACCCGCCTCAGTGTGCCCGCCTGCAGACAGGGCCGGCCCCCCTCAGCCGCAGAACTCAGCGGGACCGGTGATGCTGTTCCGGGGCATGGACGCACCAGGGAGGGCCGGAGGAGCGGGCACCGGGGCTGTGTGCAGGGCACAGGGGACGCGGGGTGCTCCTTACAAGAGGACGTCCCCTTCCAGAAAAGGGCCCGTCTTGCTACGGGGGAACCTCCACCTGGCTACCAGTCTGCCTTTCAGCCCCACAGTCCATGTCTCCCCTCCCCAAGCGCCCCTGCCGCCTGCTGTGCATTTTCCGGGTTTTTCTGCTCCCAGGGGCTCAGATGACGTAATCCCCCAGATGTGAGTGAGGGCAGAGAGGAGGCAACCACAAGGGCAGGGAGTGGCCCTTAGTGGCAGCAGGGCCCCAAGCGGCGTTCTTCACGGAGCCGCAGCGTGAAGGCAGGGGTCTGGGGCTCACGAGGAAAGCTGGCCCCAGAAAGAACAGCGGCCACACGTCCTGCCCACCGCCTCCTTCCCTGGCGCCCGTCTCCTCCAGAGCGAGTCACCAAAGAGGCTCCTGCGACCGGCTGCCCTTGCCAGGGCTGTGGTCAGCCTGGGCTGGACGCCTCCTGGTTTTGCACGGACACACGCCACCGAGGCCTGGCAGGGCACATGGGACTCAGCCACTCTGTGGTCCCGTGGCTTGTCGTCAGCACTGGGCGTTCTGCTAGCACTCAAACCTCGCCCTAAAAGTTCTCCGCGGGCTCCGCTTTACAAACTCAGTCGAGTCTTTGCAAGACGGCTTTCCTCTCACCCTCCCGGGGCCGGAGGCCGGCTGCGCTGGCCTGGATCTCGGAGTCCCCCTGGCCTGCACACAGCAGGCGGCCCTTCCCCATTCCCCCGGGTTCATACTTGGCTCCTCCTCTCCCCGCAGAAGTCACCCTTCCCTGGGCCAGACCCCGTGCCTCACCGCCCTCGCTGTGCATCCGTCGCCGAGAGAGCCGCAGGCAGGCCGGGCGCCGACCCGCCTGCCGAGACGGGACGAGGGAAGCGGGGCTTCCACATCCCCTGGGACCAAGAAAGATGAGGAAGGATCCCCTCTTGTGTCATAAACAAGCAGAAAAGGGTTTCATCTTGGTTGTCCTGTGATGAGGGGGCCTCTGAGCGGGGACTCTGGTGCCACGGGGCTGGCCTCCCGCTTCTCCCCTGGACTCTCAGAGGGCACAGCGACTTCGCCAAGGCAGGGCGCCCCCCACTCACTCCAGCCTCCGGCGGCCGCGCGGAGCCCTTCCCCAGCCCGCACCCTTCCCACCGGAACCGCGATCTCCACCCTCCGGGCGGCCGAAGGGCTGCAGGAGAGCCAGCAAAGACTTCACACTGGTCCCGAGGATGCTTGTTTCTATCGCCACGTGCTGGCTGTCAGCCACCAGCTTTATTCCCACACCCGGTGTGTGAGGGAAAGTTAAGGATGAATTAGACCAAGAGGATCTGATCAGAAAAACCCTCAGCAGGGGAACGGGTTCATACCCTGGTGTGACAGCGACGGGGGGGCTAGTCCTTGGCCCTTGCCAATTTTTACGCGAATGTTTCCACAGGTAACAAAATTAATGGACGTGTGACACCAGGCGGTCATTAAAAGCCAAGCAATCAGGAGACTACGTGGCCTGGAGGCTCCAGGTACACGACCCTCCAGGTTATTTACCACTGCCCACGTGCCACACGGCGGGACAGCAACAAACTACACAGCAAGTGCCATGGGGATTGGAAGGTGGGGGCGGGGGCGGGAGGGGCTGGTGTCCGCAGGATGGGGGGACACGGCAAGCAGCCACGATAACAGCCACGGAGCCACAAGGCGGGTGGGGGTGGGGAGGGGCAGGCAGGGGTGGGGTGCGGGTGCTCTCTGTCCCGTCTGCAGATGCACCTCCAGCCCTGGCCCCTCCCCCAGTCCCCCTACCAGTGGGCAACAAGAGGGAACCACGCGGGATCAGCGGGCAGCATGGCCTTTCCGAGGCACCGACGTTCTACACGCGCTCACATCCACGCAGACTTAGGCACACATATCTGTACGTGGACGCACATTTACTGAAGACTGTTGTTTAAGCCTCAACTTGAGCCACGAGCCTCATACACTCATTCATCCCAACTGTGGGGGGGGGGGGGGTGGGCACCTCCTGGGTTCTCAGGTCTGCCCTGAGAGGCTTGCGTGCGAGGCTGCGGACGTACTCAGGTACTCCACACCCTGCGGGCCCGCGGCACAGAGGCCGAGAGCAGAGACCCTGCGGAATTTGCTGGAGCTGCGCCACCCTGCACGAGGGGACTGGGCTCCCGAGCCCCCAGGCCTGCTGCGAGGACTGTCAAACGATGAACAGGGCACCCTGCCCTGCCACGGGGCTCAGCAGGCGCCCTGACGGATGCAGTACTCACATAGGAGTTGATGGGACACCGCCTCATCAGTAAGCCCCAAGCTCCCGGCGGGGAAGCTGGGAGGGTGCCCCACAACAATGCTACACCCCTTCCTGGCTGAACGGGTTTCACAAGGGGCCCCTTGTGATAGCGCATCGAATCCAAGTGTCCTGTCCCACCACGGAGGTCCTGTGGCGGCCGGCGCCCCCTCCTGTGTCCTCGCACGGAGCCTCTGCCCCCTAGGCGGGGCTTGCCGGTGAGAGCCCACCCTCCCTACTCTAGGCGTTTGCCCCCCACCCAAGGTCAATGCTGAACCCCCAGCAGCAACTTCAGCCCCACGGCGCTCACCGGGACCCCTCCAATGGCCTCTTCCATTCTTAGAACTTGCCTTTCCTTGAGCCGTATGTGCGCTTCCCTAACAAGGAAGACAAGGAGTGAGTGGTAGCATTGAAATGCAGTGGCGGGTCCTTGGTATGATTTTAGAGTCCCTGGTTGGGTGCATCACATCCCACCATCTCTTGTCCCCCCGCAGTCATTCAAACTTGGTATATCAAAAACTCCAGTGACGTGAAGGGCACGGTAGATTCCTGCTAACTGGGGGTCAAGGACGAACTATAGGATCCCTCGAGTAGATGGATGCTGTTTAACTAACACCCACTGGGCGTTACTGGAGAGCAGGGAACACAAAACTGTCCACAGAACGATGGCCGTGTTCGGCATTTCCTGTTCCGCTGGCCTGAAGGCCTCTGGGCGGGAAGGGAGGAAGCGTGGCTACAAAGGTCAGAATCACAGTGCCCGATCTGTGTCCCTGCCCAGAACCAGAGGGTGAGGGGTCAGGTAATCAAGTTCTGACTAAGCGATCTTTGGCAACAAACAATTTCCTGTTCCTTCTACAACCAAGAGTCAAAAGCCTTGACAGACTATAGGCAAAAATGATGTCGTTCCTGTGAGGGTAAGAAAATTATCTCGCTCCTTCCCCAGTTTAAACTGGCTATTACGTAGGACTGTCTACTTGAATCTTCTCTTCTTGAAGTCTAGTTAAGTGCCCTGCTGAGCGTCACCTGGTGCTCACCCCTCACTCAAACAGAAGCTCGTGGCTCTAAGAATAGCGGGGCCACCACGGCCAGGCTCAGGATCGGAGCACAGTGACGGGAGAAGCACCTTGGGGAACGATTTCAGATGAGAGGTGTCTGGAGGGAAAAATTCACGCAGGACAGAATAAATACTTAACGAAGCTTTAGAAATCTGCAACCGTCGACTAATGCGGCACCTCCGAAGTTACAAACCCTAAAAACACTTCGAAGACGTTCATTTCAGAAAAGAGAAACCAAGGAGGATAACTTGCTCCTAAACCGTCTGTTTCCTCCACTTGCCTCACCACCACCCCCCACCCCCTCCCTCGCTCCCAAACCCGTTCCTAAAGTAACAAGTTCCTCACGGAAATTATAGGCAGGACATGAAACGGGGTGCTTTTTAGGATTTCTTACCTTCACTATGCTGATAGGCTTTCGGGATAAGTGGAAACTGGCATACAGCAAAAATGTCAAAACAAAAATGAAGGCTCTGTACCTGAAACACAGAACAGAGGTGGGGGGTGACGTAAAATGATAGAAGATGCGTTAAGAGTGCACTGTGTTTCCCTTGCCTCCGGAGACACAGCTAGAAAATGAAGTTACTGCCTGTGCTCTCTTCTGGGATTTTGATGGTTCGGGTCTCATATTTAGTTTTGAGTTTCTTTTCGTGTCTGGCGTAAGAAAGCGGTCCGGTTCCATTCTTCTGCATGTCACTGTCCAGTTTTCCCAGCACCATCGGTTGAAGACACCGTCTTTTTCCCATTGCATATTCTTGCCTCCTTTGTTGAAGATTAATCGACCACACGTTACGATCGTGGATTTATTTCTGGGTTTTCTACTCTGTTCTACTGACCTATGTGTCTATTGTTGTGCCGGTACCGCACTACTTTGATTACTACAGCTCTGTAGTATCTCTTGAAATCTGGGATTATGACGCCTCCAGTTTTTTCAAGAGTGCTTGGGTTATTCGGGGTCTTTCGCGGTTCCATACACATTTTAGGAGTGCTTGCTCTAGGGCTGAGAAAAGTCCTCTTGGTATCTGATAGGGTTTGCGTGGAGTCTATAGATTGCTTTGGGTAGTACAGACGTTTTAACAATGTTTGTTTTTCCAATGCATGAGCGTGGAATGGCTTTCCATTTCTTTGCACCCTTTTGACTTTCTTTTGTCAATGTTTCATAGTTTTCAGGATACAGGTGTTTCACCTCTTTGGTTAAGTTTATTCCTCAACATTTTGTTGGTTTTGGTACAACTGTAAACAGATTTGTTTTCCCAATTTCAGTTTCTGCTCCTTCATTATTAGTGTATGGAAATGCACCAGGGGCACCTGGGTGGTTCAGTCGGTTAAGTGTCCAATTCTTGATTTTGGTTCAGGTTGTGATCCCAGGGTCATGGGACGGAGCGCCACGTTGGGCTCTGCGCTGAGTGTGGAGCTTACTTGGGATTCTCTCTCTCTCCCCTCCTCTGCTCTGCCCCCTCCCCACCTCACGCTCTTTCTCTCTCAAACTAAAAATAAATAAAATGCTCTAATTATGCTAAAAAAAAAAAAAAAAAAAGAGAAATGCAACAGTTTTCTGTAAATTGATTTTGTATCCTATGACCTTACTGAGTTCATTTATAAGTTCTAGTAGATTTTTGGTGGAGTCTTTCGGGTTTTCTATATATTCTATCACGTCACCTGTAAATAGCGAGAGTTTTGTTTCTTCCTTACCAACCTGGATGCCTTTTATTTCCTTTTGTTGTTGGGTTACTGAAGCTAGGGCTTCCAGTACTACGTTGAACAACAGTGGTGAGAGCAGACATCCCTGTCTTGTTCCTGACCTTGGGGGAAAAGCTCTGTTTTTCCCTACTGAATATGAGGTTAGCTGTGGGTTTTTCATATATGGTCTTTATGATGTTGAGGTACGTTCCCTTTAGACCTACTCTGTTGAGGGTTTTTATCATGAATGGATGTTATACTTTGTCAAATGCTTTTTGAAAGCATTTTGACATGCTTTGAAATGATCTTATGGTTTTCATACTTCCTCTCATTGATGTAAGGTATCGTGCTGATTGTTTTGCGAACACTGAACTACACCTGCATCCCAGGAATAAATCCCCTTGATCATGGCATACGATTTTTTTGATTTATTGTTGGATTTGGTTTGATAATATTTTGTTAAGGTCTTTCACATCTATATTCATGAGAGATACTGGCCTGAGGAGATAAAAATCCTTAAAGAGAGGGGTGCCTGGGTGGCTCAGTCAGTTAAGTGTCCAACTTTGGCTCAGGTCATGATCTCACGGTTTGTGCACTTGAGCCCTGTGTTGGGCCTTTATTGGCAGTGTGGAGCCTACTTGGGATTCTAGCTCTCTCCTCTCTCTCTGCCCCTACTCCAGTCCTGTTTTCTCTCTCTCAAAATAAATAAACTTAAAAAAACCCCTGAAGAGAGCATAGGCAGTAATTGCTCTAACATCGGTTATAGCAACATCTTTCTAGATGTGTCTCCCGAGGCAAAAGAAATAAAAGCAAAAATAAACTCCTGGGACTACATCAAAATAAAAAGCTTCTGCACAGTAAAGGAAACAATCAAGAAAATGAAAAGGCAACCTACCGAATGGGAGAAGATATTTGCAAATGACATATCTGATAAAGGGTTAGTATCCAAATATATGAAGAACTGTTACAACTCAACACCCCAAAAATGAATAACTCAACTTAAAAATGGGCAGAAGACATGAACCGACACTTCTCCAAAGAAGGCACCCAGATGGCCAACAGACACATGAAAAGAGGCTCAGCATCACTCACCATCAGGAAAATGCAAATCAAAGCTACCCTGTGATATCCCTTCACACCTGTCAGAATGGCTACAATCAACAACACGAGAAACAACAGGTGTTGGTGAGAATGCGGAGAAAGGGGAACCCGGGTGCACTGTTGGTGGGAACGCAAACTGGTGCAGCCACTCTAGGGAACAGTATGGCGGTTCCTTCCGAAGTTAAAAATAGAACTACCCTATGACCCAGGAATCACAATACTGAGTATTTACCTCCCAAATACAAAAACACGAATTCAGGGGAATATGTGCACCCCTATGTTTATAGCAGCATCATCTACAGTAGCCAAATTATGGAAACAGCCCAAGTGTCCACCAACTGATGAATGGATAAGGTAGATGTGGTATACATATACACTGGAATATTACTCAACCATAAAAAAGTGAAATCTTGCCACTCGCTTGCAGTGACATGAGCGGAACTAGAGAGTATAACGTAAGTGAAGTAAGTCAGTCAGAGAAAGACAAATATTATACGGTTTCACTCACATGTGGAATTTAAGAAACCAAACAAATGAATAAAGGAAAAGGAAAAAGAGAGAGAGTCAAACCAAGAAACAGACTCTTAACTATAGAGACTGATGGTCACCAGAGGGGAGGTGGGTGGGGGCAAGCGTGAGTAGGTGATGGAGATTAAGGAGGGCACTTATCAGGATGAAAATAAGTAAGTAAATAAATAAATACATACATACTAAAACACTGTAACTGTATTGTATTTTAATGTACTTAATGTGTTCTAATTTTGTAATGTTTTTATTTTATTTTTTGAAAGAGAGGGACAGAGCACGAGCAGAGAAGGGGCAGAGGGAGAGGGAGACATAGAATCTGAAGCAGGCTCAGGCTCCGAGCTGTCAGCACAGAGCCCAACGCGGGGCTCCGACTCACAAACCGCGAGATCATCGGCTGAGCTGAGTCGGACGCTTAACCAACTGAGCCACCGGGCGCCCCTGTACCGGATGCATTTTAAATCGTCTTATGCTGTATATTGTTCACTCAGTCCTATCTCGTTATTAATCCTGTATGCAGGATGGCCATAATATTACATTTAAAAAATCTGCCACTTTTAGGGGCGCCTGGGTGGCGCAGTCGGTTAAGCGTCCGACTTCAGCCAGGTCACGATCTCGCGGTCCGGGAGTTCGAGCCCCGCGTCGGGCTCTGGGCTGACGGCTCGGAGCCTGGAGCCTGTTTCCGATTCTGTGTCTCCCTCTCTCTCTGCCCCTCCCCCGTTCATGCTCTGTCTCTCTCTGTCCCAAAAATAAATAAACGTTGAAAAAAAAAATAATAAAATCTGCCACTTTTGTCCAAATCGAAGCTATTTAAATATTCGTTAAAAAAAAATGACTACAAAGAGAAACCTGAGACGCGGACCATGAACAGAGTCCATAAAGTAGACAGAAAGAAACCGTCATCTAGTCTGTAACAGAATTAACTGCAAATTTCTTGTAAGCCTACTATCCTGGGTGTTTCAGATCCTGTTTATTTTCTTACTTTTTTGTTTCTGTGCAACTCGGTAGAAGGACACAAGAAATGCAGGAATATAAATATCTCAGGCACCTCCACGAGAAAGTCAGCGACGCGGACATGCGACGATCAAGGCCGATGACGTAGGAAACCCTGGCCTAAAGCCTTGCTGCTCTTCTCGGCTTATACGGAAAGCAAACCGAGAGTAAGACTGAAATGAATCTGAATCAGAGACTCAAGAAAAGATAGTTGTGTAAGAAGATAAAAGTTTTTCCAGCTTTAGAGTTTGAACCACTTTCTAGAAAAGTATTTCTCAGAGAGGGAGACAGGTGAGCAGGAAGAGTATTCGGCAAGAGATGAGAGCAGGGGCCTCTACCTGCTCTCAGGTAGAGGCAGGCCCCTCGTTTCGGGAGGCGCAGCCCCAAGCCCTGAAGAACCTGCCTGTTTCTGGTCTGAAAAGGCCAGTGGGTTTCCAAAAGAGTGTCCACTTTGGCGGGTAGTGACTTCCAGTGGAGGCACGGGTGACAGAAGGGGGCAAGTCGGGGCTCCACCTCCACAGGGACCCGGACCTGCCCCCACCTGGGCACAGGGCTCCCTTCTCCAGTCTCCACAAGGAGTACGAACACCAGTCTGGGACTGAGTCAGCTCCAGCACCTGCCGGACCAGAGTCTGAGAGAAGCATCTGGAGCCTTCGAGGATGCTATATAACACCGGTTCACGAGTGTGTTATCAGCCAGGAGAAATCCGAATTCCATCGTCATTCCGCTCAGGAATTTGACAGAGTGGCTTTTGGGTTCACGCTCTCTACTCTCCACCCAGACATAAACGGAATATTCTACTTACAAACACTTGATTTTTATTAAATACATTGACACGTTTATTCAATAGAGTCAAAAAACCCAGACATAAAGAGCTCCTCGGTTCGTCCAGATAACATCCGAAGGGCCCGGGGGCCCTACCCTACCCTGCATTCCTGGATGGTGCAGTCCGTCCAGGTCATTGGGACTTAGTGGACAACCCGGGCCTCCACCCTCCACCTCGAGGCTGCTGTCCTCCCTCCCTGGGCCTCCAACTTCACTCCCCGGGCCGCTGCCTCCTTCCCTAACTGGCAGTTCTACAGTGGGCACTCACCAGCGCAGGGCCTGGTGGGTGAAGGTCGTTCCCCTGACTGCCCCTCACTGGGGGACGCCCCCTGAGTACAGGGGCCGCAGAGGAGAGCTGTACGTGCTTCCAGACCAATCTGAATTTTCCGTGATGCATCAGCGTCTTTGGGGAGGGGACGTGCCGAGGGGCCGGCAGGGTTCTCTGAGAGAAGCTGTCCCGAAGTCAGGGCGAAGGGTGAACATACACGGCAAACTGGAGTTTTCTTGGGAGATGGAAACCGTGTCTCCCAAAAAGGAAAGCCGCATCTTTGATTCAGCCAGGGTCAGGGCCGACGGTCCTTCCTCCCTCTCTTCCCTCCTCTGGTTTACGTGGGACTCGGGGAGGGGGAAAGAGCCCGCAGCAGAGGTCGACTTTTCCCCTTTCAGAAGGCCTGGCCACAGCAGCCACGTCACTACGCCTGTCCCGGAGAGGGAGCAGACGCTCGACTTCCTCGGGGTTACCCGGGGTTATGGGACCCAAGTCCTACGCGGCCCTCCTGATTCCTTTTCCCTCTTTGTAGTTCTACCCTCCTTTTTCTGTCTTTTTTTTTTTTTTTTTTTTCAACGTTTATTTATTTTTGGGACAGAGGGAGACAGAGCATGAACGGGGGAGGGGCAGAGAGAGAGGGAGACACAGAATCGGAAACAGGCTCCAGGCTCCGAGCCGTCGGCCCGGAGCCCGACGCGGGGCTCGAGCTCCCGGACCGCGAGATCGTGACCTGGCTGAAGTCGGACGCTTAACCGACCGCGCCACCCAGGCGCCCCATCCTTTTTCTGTCTTTATCGTTTACGAAACAAGATTGTGGATGGTTATTTGTTCTATTATCCACTTTGTACTGGGTTGAATAATGTCTCCCCCCCAGCCCTCCCTCCTCCCAATTCAAGTCCATCCAGAAACCTCAGAATGTGACCTTATTTGGAAATAGAGTCCTGGGGCTGTAATTAGTTGAGGTCATACTTAGCTCATGTGCGACCTCGAATCAAGTGAGGTCCTAAATCCAACGACTGCTATCTTTATAAAAGGCCGTGTGAAGACACAGGGACAGGCAGGGCAGAGGGCCACGTGACCGCAGAGGCACAGCCAGGCCAAGGACTGCCAGCAACCACAGAAGCCAGGAGAGGCAGGAGGGGGCCTTCCCTCCACCCTGCGGGCCAGCCGACACCTGGATCTCTGACTTCCAGCCTCCAGGACGGTGGGAGGAGATTTCTGCTGTCAGGAGCCCTACAGTTTGTGGTCCTTTGTTACAGCAGCCTTGGGAAACGGACACCATCCCATGCTTTTATTTTTGTGTTGTGTGACACACAGGCTTGTGGACATTAAACAGGAACCCTTACAAATGAGCTGCCTGACACTTTCGTTCCTGGCTGTTCCGCCTGCTTTTCGTAGGGACGTCTGACGGTGGCCTCGTCCGCGTCTATCGGTACCACGAGAACAGCGTGCGGGTTAACACCACGTCTCTGGCAAAAACAGAGCACGTCTCGGCAGCGACAGCCCAGGACAGGTGTGCACTTCCAGAGTCTGCTTGGACACGTTCTTGAATATCGCAGGTGTCCCCAGATGGATAGCAGCCTGCTGCCACCTGAGAGATTCGGGGCAGAGTATCCGTTTCCTCCTCGGAGTGTTATCGCTCTGAGTTGTATGCAACCAATGACGCATACTTTAGACGAGGGTAACGGAGCAATACGATTTGGCACAGACACCAGTCCACAGGCTTCGTCTGGAAACAGTGAAACCGCGCCTAGCCGTGACGGGAGTCCCTTTCGGAGCATCCTGAAGCAGAGACAGGATGTCGGTGTGGTGTTAGCAGCGGCCACTTGGCTAAGGGGCTGTCTGCCCCTGTCTGTCCCTCAGGGAAAGCCACACCTTTTCTAAGCAATTGACGGAGGAACCGTGGGGACATACGTGGAGACCACACGGCCGCCCTGTCCCTCCCACCTCCTCAACAACGTGTGTGCCATCGCGGGCCCGGCTGCTCTACTTAGCGGCTGGCATTCCGCTTGGGGAGGGGCTTCCCTTCTCCTGTTTGTGCATTCGCTTACCCATTAGATTCGTAGTGTATCCAGTGGGCTATCATCCATTCCTAGCATCACTTATTTCCATTTTTTTTTTGGAGAGAGAACTTGGGCACGTGCGCGTGAGCACGGGGGGGGGTGGGGGGTGGGGGGGGGAGAGAGAGAGAGAGAGACTGATCGATTCTTAAGCAGGCTCCATGCCGACGGACGGTGGACTAGCTGCATTTCGAGAGTACTTCTGCCCGAGGCTCACTCTACTCAAGACCCTCAAGACTGAATGCCCCGGGGCTCCGGGGGCGCTCAGGCGGGTGAGCGTCCGACTTCGGCTCAGGTCACGACCTCGCGGTCCGTGGGCTCGAGCCCCGCGTCGGGCTCTGCGCCGACGGCTCGGAGCCTGGAGCCTCGCCCGGATTCTGTGTCTCCCTCTCTCTCTGCCCGCCCCCCCCATTGTGCTCTATCTCTCTGTCTCTCAAAATAAATAACATAAAAATTAAAAAAAAAAAAGATCCGGGGCTCCGGGGGCGCTCAGGCGGGTGAGCGTCCGACTTCGGCTCAGGTCACGACCTCGCGGTCCGTGGGCTCGAGCCCCGCGTCGGGCTCTGCGCCGACGGCTCGGAGCCTGGAGCCTCGCCCGGATTCTGTGTCTCCCTCTCTCTCTGCCCCCCCCCCCCCATTGTGCTCTATCTCTCTGTCTCTCAAAAATAAATAACATAAAAATTAAAAAAAAAAAAGATCCGGGGCTCCGGGGGCGCTCAGGCGGGTGAGCGTCCGACTTCGGCTCAGGTCACGACCTCGCGGTCCGTGGGCTCGAGCCCCGCGTCGGGCTCTGCGCCGACGGCTCGGAGCCTGGAGCCTCGCCCGGATTCTGTGTCTCCCTCTCTCTCTGCCCCCCCCCCCATTGTGCTCTATCTCTCTGTCTCTCAAAAATAAATAACATAAAAATTAAAAAAAAAAAAGATCCGGGGCTCCGGGGGCGCTCAGGCGGGTGAGCGTCCGACTTCGGCTCAGGTCACGACCTCGCGGTCCGTGGGCTCGAGCCCCGCGTCGGGCTCTGCGCCGACGGCTCGGAGCCTGGAGCCTCGCCCGGATTCTGTGTCTCCCTCTCTCTCTGCCCGCCCCCCCCATTGTGCTCTATCTCTCTGTCTCTCAAAAATAAATAACATAAAAATTAAAAAAAAAAAAGATCCGGGGCTCCGGGGGCGCTCAGGCGGGTGAGCGTCCGACTTCGGCTCAGGTCACGATCTCGCAGTCCGTGGGCTCGAGCCCCGCGTCGGGCTCTGCGCCGACGGCTCGGAGCCTGGAGCCTCGCCCGGATTCTGTGTCTCCCTCTCTCTCTGCCCCTCCCCCGCTCACGCTCTGTCTCTGTCTCTCAAAACTAAACATTTAAAAAAAAAAAATAAATAAAAAACAAAAAAGACTGAACGTCCCAGGAGAGACCAAGAGCCCATCCTGGGTCCTACCCTGCCTCCCGGGGGACGTGGGCTGTGTGAGAACCGCCACGGGAACAGAGCCTCGAGGGCCTCCGCTGGCCACCATAACGGACCCGAAAGCATGAGACTTACCCACCTGCTGAGACAGGGAAACTAAAGGGACCCCATAAAAAACCGCTCTTTTCTGTCTTTTTCCTGTTTCTAGTTTTTTGCCAAGGCCTACACCCCCGCCTTACACGCCTGTTAAAGAACAGGTAACATATGTCCTCCTTGTCAAGGTCAAGGAGTTAATGACTTCTTTGGAGTCTTCTTGGAGCACAAGAGATGACATCTAAGGAGTGACTGGGCGGGTCCTCATCAACGGCATGAATGTTTTTCCAAGACTACGGACTCACCAAGACCCCTGGCCCCAGGGCATCAGTGACTGGTGGACGACACCTAAGCACTCGTCTGGGTCTTTGTTCCCGGATTTTGAGAAGACATAGGCACTAGACCACCATCAATAAAAACCCCAGGCCCCAAGCAAACAGGAGACTCCCTCTTCTTTCCTCTCCGAGTCTCCCAAATGCTCTGTCTGTATCCACACTCTCTCCGTATCTTTAATAAACTCTGTTTATTACTTCCTCTCGGCTCACGTTTCATTTCTATCCCGTGTGAAACCCACAGCCCTTCTTGGCTGGTCCTGTGGGCCCCCCTCTGGGTCCAGGGACCCAGCCAGCCTGCGCCACTCCCACAACTGCACATGAAGGAGGGAAGTCAGGTCCCCAAAGGACATCAAGGTGCTGTTAGGAAGGGCAATGCGTGCTGGGAGAAAAACATAAAGCCCTTCGGAGGAATCTTAAAGCCAGCTCTCTCCTTTTACAGGGAAGGAAGCTGGGTCCAGAAAGGTTCAATAACTTTTGAAGGTCAAAGAGCAAGTCTGAGGCAGAGATGGAAGTGATATTCCATATCCTTGCTACCCCAAGTGCTGTCTACGGACTCCGCATCCCCTGGGAGATGCAGATTCCCTGGCCCCACTCCAGACCTCCCAAGTCAGCAACGCATTTTAACAAGTTCTCGGGGCGATTTACACGTGCACTAAAGTGTGAGAAGCCCTGTTCTACCCCTGCCTCAACCTGAAAAAAGAAAAAGAATTTGTGACATTCAGGGGTTCTTCCAAGTTCTTTGTGATATCCTTGTAATTTTCCTCTGGGAGTTTAAACATTGTACCAAAAGAGAGTTACAAAACAGACAAAGAAACGGAAGAGAAGCACCCAGGAGATGAAAGGTAAGTGTGTAAAGCCTTGTGGCCGGGTTACTGGTAGACATGAAATGAGCTGACACGGGAACCACTCTGGAAAGGAGGCAAATGTCTGCGGTCACACCGGAGACCCCGTGGGTGCCCACCAACCAGCAGGGGCCTGAGAAGCAGGGAAGAGTGTGATGCCACCAGTGGGCTGTCGTGGCAGAGAAGAAGGGTCCAGAATACACCACTATGGCATAAGAACTATTTTGAAAAGAAGGCATTTGAGTTCCCGAAATCTCTTACCCGCCCGAAAGCACAGCCACCTAGAACAACTCAAGTGTCACAAAACCCTCCCTGGGCACAACCAGGGGAGACGACCCTTCTTACTGGAGATGAGAAGTAGCCACAGCACTATCATATCTCTCACCTAGTCCCTAAGGGCCCATTTCACCCTTTCCAGAACATCGTTGGTTTTCCCGCACGTCTTCTCCTCCTCCTCTTCCCTTATTAAGATGGCAAATAAGCCCTTTTGAGTCCCATCCTTCTGCAACCTCCCATACATATGGGATCACATTTGTCTTTTGTGGTTTAATTCGCATGCCCCCAAAGAAAGAACCTAAGAGGGTATGGGCAATCTTGTTCCTTCCCAATAGAGATCAGCAGGGAAGAGAAGCCTTTGAGAGGGCGGGCCAGACGATGCAGAGCCTGACTCTAGGCTGCCCTCACCCTCTTCTTCCTCCAAGGAGCCTGGGGTTCCTGAACCCGCCATGAGAAGGACATGCCAGGAGAGGTTGCTCTCGGAACAGAAAGTGGTGTCCGGGTCTGCATCTAACTTGTTTACGCCTCTTTTTTCCCAGCAAGCTCTGCCCCAGCTAAGCCACTCGCTGAGTTTGGAGTTAATGTACTCATTTCACCCGCAGCCCTTTTGTTTTTATTTCACTCCTGCCGGGAGCCAGTGGCCATTTTTCTGTGCAGACTGCGGTCATCACGGAAACTACCGAAGACCGTGAAGGGGTCCGAACACTGTCACCACCAGAAGCGAAGACGGAAGACGGTTTGGCAACAATCCTGGTCACGTCTGCACCACTGACAGGCCAAAGGTCGCAGGGAGGCCGGTCGCCCACGGGACTTCCTAATGCCACCGGCCGTGCGGTGTCACCGGCACAGGGCAGCGGGCCCGGCTGGTGCCAGCACTTACCACTGGTCCCGGGAGAAGGAGATGATGAAGCGGATGCCGGCAGGGAGGGGAGCCATTTACGCCGCACTGACCACGGAGCTCCGGTCACAAGGCAGGATGCTTCCTCCACAGGCTCCTGACCCCGGCTCCAAGGATTTCCCTCTGGCCGCTGCGGCTCACGCGGACTGGAAAGTGCGTCGAGGCGTCCTGCTGGTTCTCGCTGGCCCTCTTCGTCCGGCGGAGGCTCGGCTCTCTACAAGGAGGACGAGGAATGGAAAAGTCGGCTGTTGTGACCAGTGCACGCCGGTGGGGTCCCCGGCTGAAGGAACACCCTGGACGGCTGCCGGCCAGCCCGCGGCAAAGCTGGACGTCCAGCACGACGGGGAACTCCCGCCGGGAGCGCTGCAAGGCGGACGCAGAGCGTCCGCCCTCGGGGACGGCTTGTTCAAAGATCACAGGGATGAGTTTCACCCGATGTTCTGATGAAGCCGCAGGCGACCCGGGGCTCGCCTCCATGCGGGAGACGTCTACAGATCAACCCCTTGGCTCTTAACCACGGTACTCCTCAGAGCTAATATTAGCCTTCACAGGAAGCCCGGTTGTGCCCGGTGGCTACACCACGTGCTCAATTACCAGGGCACGCAGGACCCCGGACACGCTCGATCCCGCCCACCGCGGACCAGGCCACGTCTGGGCCGCGCTAACAGAGAGGAACGCAGGCCTCGACAAGATGGCACATCAGCAAACCGATCGCTGACCTGTGGCCGCGCAACTCAGTGGAAACACACCGAATGCCACGGGAAGGAACTCGACCGCGCATCTGCCTCTCCGTTCCTCATCTCTTGTGGTCACCTCAGAGACCCCCAGCACCCCAGGGAGATCTGTCCCCCGTCCCAAAGCCAACCTCATGACTTGTGTTATTTTCCAGTCTATCCGCTATGCTCGGCAACAAGGAGTCTTTTGGACCAACGCATTAAATAACACGGTACATGGTGCATTGTAGGACCCTGGCCAAAAATTCACCGGCTTATATACTTTTTCAAAGAAAGCTACTTTGAGTAAACATTAATCTCAATCTAAAGCAGCTGAAATTTATTTAACGTCTTCAAGCAGCTTCCTTGGGATAACAAACAAGCAAAGCAAATAGGAGAGTCGGAGCACTGCAACTAAGTTCCTAAGTGCCTGGGCGTCTCCTCCTCTTTCATTCCAGCCCTCCCTTCTCCCTTCTTCCTCCGCACACCTTCTTCAAGGATCTCCCTGCATGACGGTAGAGAAAAATTCAAAATCCTTGCTGAGTTTTCATCCCAGAAGCCCCGACCCTGAACCCTCCACCCAGGGAGGCAGTGGAGAGGTGAGTCTGCTCCAGCCAGAACTGTGCCTTAACTTCCGCCAGCCTGCTGCACCACCCCTCCCGACCCCGCCACCCCGCCTTGGGCTGGGTGACCCTGGGCACGCTGCTTAAACTGTCTGCTCCCTTGCAGTCCCTGCCTAAAAGATAGGGATGATGGCACCTACATTTTAGGGTTGTTATGAAGAGGACAGGAGATTGTCCGTGGAAAACCCTTCACACAGGGCCTGGTGTGGAAGATGCTTGGTAAATAGCAGCTAGTGTTCTTGTGAATACGGATGAGGGAGGCCCAGGACTGCCGGGCCCCCGCTCCCATGACTGAGGTTTAGAACTTCACACACAGCAAGGGCTCAAGAGATGTGTGAAATGAATCTCCACAAATGCTTCAAAAATATTTTGCTCAAAATCTAGATTTACAAAATATTTTACTAAAACTCTGCTCAAGATGAGTGGGCCCCTGCTTGAGCCTAAATCTATTTTGAGAAACAATCTTGCGACAATGACCTCGTAGTGAACGATTTGATTTCAACTTCACAGTGCCTGAAAACGGATGGTCAGAGTCCAGTTTCTTCCTCTGTCCAAACACTGCTTCTCTAGGCACGGCTTATCTAGGAATATTCTATTGTCATCTGAATCAATCAATTAACCAACCAACCTCAATTCTGGTAAAACCTGTAATTTCAAAAAAAAATTAAAAAATCCAAAAGGCACTGGAAAACAGCAGGGGAAGAAAACGTCAATCTCTTTTTAAAACAACAGCGGATTTTTCTCCTGTACAGTGGGTCAAAGCCAAGTGCTATAATTCTCATAGCAAGTGCAGTTAAGCTGCATAAAGGTAGTGATTTTACACGCGAGATGTTAAGAGCTCAACTTAATGAGGCTCCTTCCTCCAGAGCCCGGGCGGTGCCCACTGAGAAGCATTCCACGGAGAGCCGGCCGAGCCCTCTGAGGTTCACGGCGAGGACTCCTGTAACCACCGTGAGGCATGGCGTTCCCTTCTACGGAGGACAACAGGGACAGATGGCTCGCCTGGGCTGGACACTGGGCAAATTCAGGTCCAGATCCTCTCAGCCCCGTCCTCCCTCCCACCTCGCTTCCTCCAGGCTGTCCTGTCCCCTCCAGAGAGCACAGAAGAACGAGGCAAAGCACCTGCTTGACATCCTGTGTTTGGCATGCAGCCCAATCACGTAAAAAGGAGACAGACTTTTCCCCCCAGTCGTTCTTTCCAGGCGCCCCTGGAACTCAACATTCGGGAGAGAAGTCAGAATGTACAGTGTCATTCTATCACCAAAGACAGCAGCTTCAGGACCCCCCACCAACTCTGTTAAAATCTGCCACAGGCACGTTTTTACACCCACCTTCTGGAAGAGCCCAACCCAGCCAGCTAGGAGAGGAATGACCCCAGGGAGACCTGCGTTCCCCAGGGCGGCCTCAGACCCTCCACTGGTGGCCCGGCAGTGGCTCCGTGTGCTCTTCCAAGCAAAAATAAGGAGACTGAAAGGAGGTAATGGCAAGAGTAAGGCGGAAAGGGTCTTTCCAGAACTGAGTGCTGCTCTAAACGATCTACACAACCCTGAGCACATTTTAAATGGCTTACTTAAAGACAAAGTTTTAAAAGTGGGCCTCATTTTAAGACAAACATGGATGGCAAGTGCATGCCCCTCCCCCCAAAAAGTTTTTCTTTTTTCTTGAGAGAGAGAGAGAGAGAGAGAGAGAGAGAGAGAGAGAAGGAGGGGAGGAGGGGAGGAGAGAGAACGAATACAGCTTCCTTCCCAGAGAAAATACTTCCTGCGGTTGGTACTTTAAAGGCTCTATTCCATATTAAAGATTAATGACAATGGCCACTGTGTGTTTCCCGGGGTCTAAAGACAAAAAAGGACTCCTCTACCTGTACCACTGTCCTTGCCTCCACCCGCAGACAGAACCTCAAAGGTGGTGCACAAAACAGAAGCTGCAGGTGCCGGTTCAAGACTCCATGGTGAGACACTGAAGGTCTGGGGCCTTGACCCACAAGGACACCAGCGAAGGGGCCTGGGAGGAAATCTAACACAGTCACCAACTCAAACAACTTGACAGGATTTCAGATCCGAGGCAGGCAGCACGTTCCCGGCAGCGAGCTCAGGGAAGCCGGAGGAGAGGCAGGCGTTACAATTCATTCCCCTTTTAGAAAGAAATTCCGACCTGGGGGCCGAGGGCTGGGGCTTTCCAGGGTCCTCCGTTCAAATGCAAATCCGGGCGGTCCGCCGCGGTCGCCGGGTCACCGGGATGGGCCGCGTGGCTGCTGGGGCGGGGAGGGCCGGAAGGTGGGAGAAAGAGGAAAAAAGAGCCCGATGGGTGGGGGTCGGCAGGTGGGGGACGTCCCGGCGCTCCCCTCTCGATCCACAAGGTCGCTGTCACTCGCGTCGGCCGGGAGGCTCACGAGCCCGGGAACCAGCCGCGCCGCACGCAAACCGCCCAGAGGCCCAGGGCGCCGGCGCCCCGAGCCTCCGGGACGGCTGTTCCGCCGGCTCCTCCCCGGCGGCCGGTCCCGGGGGAGGCGGACTCGGCGGCACGCCCACGTCCCCGGCGCGCGGCGGACAATGCGCGGGGCTCCTCCCGCGGCGGCCCCGGTCCCCCGATGCCAGCGCGGCCGGGGCGGGGTGGGGAGGGGGGGACCCGCAGGACCGCTCGGCCCGCCCCTGCCCCCACTTGCCCGGGGTCCCCGCGCCGCTCGGGTCCCTCCGGACGCACGGAAGGAGTCGAGACTCCCGGGCCCAGGCCAAGGCCAAGCACAAAGGCCGGCGGGGCGGGGGGCAGCCGGCGCGCCGGGACCGGCCCCGCCGCGGCAGGTGCCGCGCCGCCGCCAAGCCCGAGGACGCCCACCCCGCGCCGCTCTCCCCGCCCAGCCCCTACCCCTGTCCCCGAGCCTCACCTGCGCCGTAGCCCGACCCGGCCGCCGCGGGCGCTTCCTGCTCGCGACTTCCTGGGGCGGCGCGCGGAGGCCCCGCCGGCCCCGCCGCCCCTTTCACTTTCCTGCGGGCCGTGGGGCGCCGGGGCCCGGGCGGCGGCGGGCGGCGCGGCCCTCCCTCTCCGGCTCGTCCCCCTCCTCCGATCCTCCCCTCCCTCCCGCGATCCACGCCTCAGCCCCGGCCCCGAGGCGCGTCCAGGGTCCCAAACAGCCCCGGGGGCGCCCCCACGCGAGCGGCGCTGCCGGCCCGCCGGCTGCTGGGGCCCCCAGGCCATCCCCCCGGGCGGTATTTCGGCGGCCGTCCTGTGTCCTTGCACCTGCCGGCGGGCTCCCGGGCATTCATTGGCTTGTTCTCCACTGGCCAACGGGGAGCCCCCCCCTGGGCCCTTAGTCCTCAAGGCAGGTCTTGCCGACCAGCAGCAAAGAGACAAAGCGACGCGTCCAGCGGGAAGGCCCAGCGCTAAAAAGGGCGTGCCTTGGGCTACTGGCCTTTATTCCTATAGTCCCTTCTCAAGGGTCAGAATCAGGAAAGTAGCATTGTATTAAGTGAAAGTGGGGTCCACGGAGAGGCTCTGCTGAGCCTTCTTTTATCACGTCTGGACGCGCATGACCCACGGCGGCTCACAGGGTTAGACGGACAAGCCCAGCCTGGCTCCTCCAGTCACCTGCATCCGTTGCACTTGCTGGTGTCTTCACACCTGATCCCCGTCCCCCCTCCCCCAACAATTGTTCTCTGCATCCCGCTCTCACTTTTGGCCCACAACTGACCTTGGGCAGCCGCCAGAGGGCCCCATGATGTTCCTACAGCACCCACAGAGCACCCTCTGTAGGCACAGAGCACCCAAGCCCCGCTCCCAGAGGAGCACCTCCCAGGAAGAGCAAAGCGCAGTAGAAAACACATCTTGCAGATGAAATTCCAGGAAGTGGCTGCCCCCAGCCAAAACTAAGAACAATGCTTAGGGCTAAAACAATCCAGGGCCTCCCGGTGAAAACCTTGAGGTCTGTAGGGACAGCGGCCCTCACCGAGCTGCCCTGCCCCGCCCAACATCTCCCTAGGGCCAGCTCCCTCCTCCCCTGCCAGGCTCGCGGTTTCCCCTGGGGCCCCGTTCTGTTTCTAGAACACGGTTATCCTTTTCCGTTGGCTGAGTTGACTTGTGTCCAATGCACGGCCTACTTGGCTTTTGCAAAGGTTCTCCATGCAGAAAGGAAACCTGCCGGCTGCAGGTGGCCCCGGGGTTCGGCCACAGGACACCTGCTGGGGATGGCCGCAGGCCCCTCAACGTCTCTCTCCCTTTGGCAGGGTCTCTGTCTGCCAGTCCCTTCTCCCTTTCCTGACTCTCCATTCTGAGTGATCCCCAAACCCGCCCAGTGTGGCTCCCAGCTCGTCCTAGGTCACCCCTCCTCTGGTACTCCTGCAGGGTCTGCTCAGGGCTCCTTGTCTGTCACTGAACGTGTGCATCAGCCGTCCCCTCCCCCCACTTCTAGGCTCTCCCTCAGGCACCCACTCTCCCAGCTGCACCAAATCGCCCTCCTGAAGCAGCTGGGATCCTGTCATTCCCAACGAAAACCCTTCACGACGCCCCTTGGCCCGCAGGAACACGACCTGGTCCTTTAGTAGCGGGACAACAGGCCTGACCCGCGCTTACAGCTTCCTGCCCAAGCTTTGTCGCTTCCAAGAGGCGTGCTTTCTCCCACACAAGGCCGTTTCTGCCTTGCCCTCCAACCTCAGCCGGTCCCGGTGGGCTCAAACTCTGCGTGCTGGATCCACTCTCTCCGTCTTCCTAGTCTGCGCTGCGTTTCCTGGGGGCAGTAGAAACCAGTTCATCCTGACTTATCACCAGGAACTGGTCCCAGTTATTTCTAAATCTACCTCCTGGCCCCCGGCCTGGGGTTGGAGAGATTCTCAGGGCCCAGCCCTGACTCAGAAGACACCAGTCTCTGTTTGCCAGCCGCGTGAAGGAGTGCGGTGCCACAGGGATGGCGTCTCCTGACGGTGTTCACAACATCTCCTCTCAGAGAAAGTGGTATTTGTATGGCACACGGAAAAACCGGAGGGAGCCGGACGGTCTTCATGGTGTTTGCTGAGAATGTTAGTCTTTTAATTTTAGAAATGATGACAATATTTATCTTTTATAAAATATTAATCGGGTATGCGATCATAAGAAACACCTGAAAATGTCTTAGGGGAGATAATAAATTTGTGTCAAACTCCCCAAATAAGACAGGTCACACTTTGAAGTGAAAACCTGTGATTGCTTCACGATGAGAACGCACCAGGCTTGACGGTGAAGACGCCGCACGCAGGTTCTGGACGGAGGGCGCAGCTCGCACGTCACCACTGAGACGCTTTCTTTATGCAACCAGATAATTTTAAAGCCATTTGTTGCCATCACAGATCTTACAACAGTTGAAATTGTAAAGAATCTAACAGCTCTTCCTTCTCTTTCATTGACACGTCATGTGGAAATTTCTTAGGAGAACAGAACGAATTCCAATCCCGTTGAACTTCTCATATCCAGCATTTCCAAATCGTGACCAGGCGCGCCAGGCCACAGGCGGTGTGCCCTCGGGGGGCCACTGACACAGCCGAGGGCCAGGGCTCCACACAGACGAACCCAGGGCGGCCAGACTTGGGCTGGTCAGCTGAACACACCTCGCCTGGTGGGGGGGGGGGGGTGGCCTCTGCTTTAACCCCAAACTTCCATGCTTGCTGTCAATGTTTTGATGCTATTTCGGTGAAAGAGCCACAGACCAAACGAGGGGCAAGCTCTTTCTTATCCAACAGATGCTTACTGCTTGCCTAGAGCGGCCAGCCCTGTGCCAGGCACTGAGGCCTCCAAGTCAGCAAGGGGCGTTGACTCTGAAAAGTTCATAGAGCAAGAGGCCGGGTGCACTCCAAAGCAAATCAACGTGAACGTGAGGAAGGGGCATTTCTTAGGGCCACCGTGACCAAGCACCTCAAACTGGGTAGCTTCGAACGGCCGAAGTTTATGGTCTCCCAGCTCTGGAGGCCGAAAGTCTAAGATCAAGGCTGTGCTCCCTCTGGAGCCTCCAGGGAAGAATCTGCTTCGGGCCTTTCTCTTAGCTTCCGGGGTTGCCGGCAATCCTCGGGGTTTTTCAGCTTGCGGACGCCAGGCTCCAAGCTACCGGTCGTCGCGCTGCGTCTCCATGTCTCCCCTCTTATGAGGACACCAGTCGTTGGATTTCGGGTGCACCCCGCTCCAACATGACCTCATCTTAACTATTTACATCTGCAGCCTCATTTCCAAGTCAGGTCACGTTCTGAGGCTCCAGGAAGGACAAGGATGTGTGCGGCAGGGGCAGAGCCTGGTACGGGGGGCGTTCCCTAAGTTCGAGCAGGGCACAGGGTGTAGGGAAACTAACGGGGGAATGCATCCTTAGGCTAGCAACATCAGGAAGCTGCTAGCACGGCAGGCGGAGCTGAGGCTGTGGCCAGAGGTGCTCGGCAGGAGGGGGCTGGGGCTTGGGAGCGGGGGTGACTGCTGTCTGGCGGTGGCCTGGCAGGGACCGAGCAGGGAGCGAACAGTCCTCTCTCTCAAGTCCTACTCTCCCACTGACCCAAGCCAAGAGGCAGGCAGAGGCGACGGGGCCCCACTGCCACAGCACGGCTCTGGGAGGCAGAGACAAACGTGATGCTCAGAGAGCACCCGGCTAGGGAACGTGTCACACAGATAACCAGCGATCACAGCACTGTTACACGTGATAACAGGGGGCATACAGGGTGCGAGAGAGCCGCTCCTGTGGCTGTCCGGGCTCGAGATACAGCTGCTGGGGAGCACGGGTTGGAGAAAGATCTACGAGACCAGAGGAAGGAGGCAACGGAGAGATAGGAGCCAGGGCTGGCCCCCACATGCCTGACTCGGGCAGCTAAGTGAGTGGCGGAGTCACTAGGGAGACATGGATGCGGGACACAGACTTGGGGGGCAGGCGGGAGAGGAACATATTTGTACTTGTTGAGCATTTGGCCCAGGGGACCCGTCAGTGCAGATGCTGACCGGGGCTGGATGTGTGGTTTTAGAGTCTCTGCAAGAATCCTAGGCTGGTGGGGGCGGCTGGGTGTGGACAGCAATGCACAGCAGGGGAGAAGCTCGCCCAGGCAGGAGGCTAAGACAGAACCCAGGGAGGCCAACATTTAGGGGCCGGACAGAGAGGAGAAGCTGGAAGCCGCGGACACAGTGGTGGGAGAGGCCGGCAGGCGGTGGTGACGTCCAAGGGCCCGAGGAAGGCAGTTTCCAGAAGGGGAAGGAGAGGGCCAGATGCAGCACAGGAGTCAGGGTTTACAGGCTTGGCCCAGAAGGCGGGGACTGAAGCTTCCAGGGGGGCGGGCAGACCTTCGTAGGGGACTGAGTGGGAGCAGGAAGCAGAGGCCACATAAAGCAGACAGACCATTTCAGGAGGGTTCGCTGAGCCTGGGAGGAGAGAGAAGGACCCAAAGCTGGAGGAGGACCCGGGGAGGAGGAAGGGCACGTTTGAGGCGTCTGGACGTTTCCAAGCACAGGTGGAAGGGGACAGGACACGAGAGTGAAGCCCATGGGCCCATCACGCACTTCATCCACTGCCAACACGCGGCCGACTGCGCCTCCTCCTTCTGTCGACCCCCTTCCGGTCCCAGGACCGTTCTGCCGCAAATCCCAGACACGGCCGTATTTCATCGGCAAATTTTCAGGATGTATCTCTAAAAGATAGGGTTTTAAACACCACCACAACCCCATCGTTGTGGCTCCCCAAACAAGAATAATCCCCATAACAGCATCAAATACCCAGCCTGTGCTCTCTCCTCCCTGACTCCCTACGTTCTCACTATTGTATTTGTTTTTAAAGTGTGTCCATTTGAGGGAGAGAGAGAGAGGGAGAGGGAGAGAGAGAGAGGGAGAGAGGGAGAGAGAGAGGGAGAGAGAGAGCAAGGGAGGAGCAGAGAGAGGGAGAGGGAGAATCCCAAGCAGGCTCCATGCCGCCAGTGCAGTCCAACGTGGGGCTTGAACCCAGGAACAGTGATATCATGACCCAAGCCTAAATCCAGAGTCAACGCTTAACTGACTGAGCCACCCCAGCAGGCACCCAGCTATCGTGTCTGTTTTTAAATGGGGTTCCAAACAGTCCACACGTGCCTTGTCCTGATGTGTCCCCCAGGTCTCCCCATCTGGAGGTTTGCCCTGCACCTCTGTCTCTGCCCCCGCGCTCTGGTCGCAGAGTCCGGGCCGTCTGTCCCGCAGCCTCCCACACCGTATGGTGCAGATTCCGTCTTCGCGATGTGGTCCAACATGTCGTTTTTGCTCCCTGCCCTTCCTGAGCTGGGTGGTGAGGCCTCGAGGTGGGGCAGATTCGGGCAGTGAGGAGCACAGCAAGCGCGACAGCAGATGTCCCCGGCCCGAGCCGGTTACTCACCGGGGGTGAGAATCACAGGAGCAGTGAAACTGTGAGGTCCTCATCCCGTGACGTCTTCCTGTGGGCAGCACGCGTCTACAAGGACGGGCCTCCCCTCACCAATTATTTAGCTCTGAGGCGCGGTGCATACAGGCAAGGAGGAATAAATGCGGAACTCCTTAGTGGCCAGTTTGCAAAATAAGGTGTAGGTCTTCTAGCATTCTTCCCCACGTCACCAAACAGTTTCTTCCCGCTTTGTTTTGCCCTTTTGTTACGCGCACCGGTGGCCGGCGCCTGGCTGTGCTCTGACCCGCTGCCCTCGCCCCCCTCATTCACCCATTCCGGCCTCTTCTCGTTGGCTCCCGACTCCTTCCGCCACGACCTGGTCCCCTGATAGCGTCCTTGCTTTCTAGTGTGACAACACGTTCTGGGCTCACCTCACACGTCTGCCCCAGACCTGGAACCAGCCGCTTCTCTCAGGAGACACCCGTCCTACAGAAGCCACCAGAGGGAGTGGGAGTCGATGCACACAGGACTGGGGGCTGTCAGCTTAAAGGACACAGGGCCCTCCAGGGGCAGAAAGACAGGAATCCAAATCACGCGCGGAGGAATGAGCCTCGGGATGGGGACGGGACAGATGGAGACAGAGATCATTTTGTGGGCGGGAAGGCGGGAGGTGAGAGTTATCTGCTCTCCCTTCTTGCAGAAGGTAAAGTCGGGGGCTGAAAGTGAAGAGGGAGGAGGTGGCCTCTGGTGTTTGGGGACAATCCAGAGGATTTAGCGGAAGGGCAGCAAACGCTGGGGGAGGGCAGCAGGTGCCGAGAGACAGAAAATAACGCGATCACGAATTTCTATTGGTGCCGATCTGTGCGCGTGGAGTGAGCGTGTCTGTGACCCGAGTGACCCCGAGGGAGGACGAGGGTGGGCAGATCCAACCTGAGGGGCCAGCTTTTGTCACCCCCCCAATTTGCAGGGAGGAGTCACTCTACCTACTGGGAGGTTCTGTCCTTCATGACCAAGAACGGGAGAATGAGACCCTACTGTGTGTAAAATAAGCCCTGTGCTCGGGGGCTGGGGTTGCGATGAGAAGTAAGGCTTAAAACAAGGACCTCCAGTCCGAGAGAGCTCGGTGTCTGCGGAACTGGAACCGGGAGGCGAGGCCAGGACGCTCCAGGGAAGGAGCAGAGGCAGACATTCCCAGAGAAGGCCTCCCTGGAGACAGCTCTGGCGATTCTGGGCTTCAGAGCTTGAGGAAATGCCTCAGGCTTAGAAAGCATCCAAGCATTAAGCATTATTAGAGAGGTAAAATCAGCGGGGCTCACTTAACTCGGAGAAGAGAAGCTTCATTTTATCTCCACTCATTAAAAACTCAGAATTCTGGCAGCTCTGGGGCCCTCAGCGGTGAGCGAGGTGATCTCTGCTCAATTATCCGCGTTGTTGCTAACGAACAGAATGGACGGCGGTGGCCCGTCCTTACTGGAGGGGCACCCTGCGAACATCACCTTACCCTCCCATGGTTCCCTGGGGCTGACGTGAGGGCGAAGGAGGTCACGTGTTAGGATGGCACCTGGGTAGAGATTTTTTTTTTACCTGTTTGTACACCGTGAATCCTTAGCACCTAGAATCAAGCCTGGCACACAGGGGACCCTGGCTGAACCCTTGACGCTGACTGGTCACAAGCGTGCAGTGGCTCCACCGTAAATACTGGCAAACACAGCACATCGGCATGAATGCGTAACGGTTCCCGGACACACACTGGGCGCTGGGTAAGAGGGAACTACAAAGTCCCTCTCTGCAGCTTATTTTGTGGGTTTGCCAGTTTCTTCTAAAAATGGAGTTCGGGGCACCTGGGTGGCTCGGTCGGTTAAGCGTCCGACTCTTGGTTTCAGCTCAGGTCAAGATCTCACAGTTTCGTAAGTCTGAGCCCCACGTTGGGCTCTGCGCTGACGGTACGGAGCCTGCTTGGGATTCGCTCTCTGCCCCTCCCTAATCACACCGTCTCTATCTTGAAATAAATAAAGAATCCTAAAAAATGTTTAAATTAAAATAAAATAAAAATGGAATTTGATTTCCTGCCCCTGATCTTTAATGTAAGTCGTGTTAAGGTTCGGCTCGGGGGCATAGAGCTAATAGAGGTTTTAAAGCCAAATGTGCTACAGGGCGCCTATGTGTTCCTTCACAGCCATCCCCCTGCTGGCAGACACGGGCGCATCTGTGAGGGGACGTGCAGTGTGACATGTCAGTGGCCGGGTACCAAAGAGTGGCCTGGCTGCCCGCGCCCACCTTCCTCCCGCAAGCATGCTCCTCGCGATCGCCGCTGGGCCGATCAGCACTTACTGGATGTGCCACTGTGGAATGTTCCTGAACGTGTTTATACCTCAGTGTTTCCTCCTCTAAGGCAGGGTCACTGAGCACTTCTCTGTGTAAGACACTGTCCCTGTTACACAGAGGGAAAGGACAGGGTGCTCACCATCTAGCTGGCATGAAACAGAGAACCTCAAGCCGCGAAACCCCCAAATCCCCCCAAAGATCCTTAAACAGGTTACACATTTTCTAATTTTGACTTAAAAAAAATTTAAAAAGTGTTTCAGAAAAAACAATCATGCACTTTGTTGATATCCCAACTTTTGTGAATCAAACAGGATTCTGAACATTCTACGGAGCCAATCAAAGGAGCGCACTGGTGAGATGAAGTCATCTTCGCCCAACTGACCTTGCTTAATAGACGTGGGATTTTACATTTCCATCCCGTTTTGGTGGGGAAACTTCTAGGGTCCCCACACCGAGAACCTGCCCCTTGTGCCAGAAACGGCGGCAGTGGCACGGGTGGCGACCAGGACCCCCGGGGTGGCCCACAGGGGGTCCGAGCCAGGATTTCAGTGCCAAGTTGTAGTGCTCACGTGGTGTTTCAACCCTCTGTGGCTCTCCTCTTTGTGGAGGGGGAGGGAAACGATCCCGCAGCTCTCCTGACTACTTACTGTGCTTGGCCCCAGCCTTTTAGAGGCTTCTCCTAGCAGCTGGATCATTAAAGACCAGGCCCGGGAGGGAGAGACAGACATAGTTACACGCAGGTATACCGGGGCCAGAAGCAGAGGCGAGGCTTGCACCCAGAGCCGAGGAAGCACTTTTGATGGTCGCTCCAGAGTAGGGATTGAAGGGGGTGCCCAGAAAAGACAGCTGAAAAGGTATTTCCTTAAAAACGTAAAGGAGTATAATCTCCTTAAGGAACGCTCCATACCTCCTTCAAACTTGTATTAAACATTTCCACTCATTCTTTATCAAACCTTGATTGAATGAAGATAATTTTGACATATCCTCAAGGCAAAACATTGTTTGGTCATTTAAAACACTTCTGAAGTGGGGCGCCTGGGTGGCTCAGTCGGTTGAGTGTCCGACTTCGGCTCAGGTCATGATCTCACAGCTCATGAGTTTGAGTCCCACGTCAGGCTCTGTGCTGACAGCTCAGAGCCTGGAGCCTGCTTCGGATTCTGTGTCTCCCTCTCTCTCTCTCTGCCCCAACCCACTTGCATTCTGTCTCTGTCTCTCTCAAAAATAAAAATAAACATTAAAAAAAAATGTAAAACACTTCTGAAGAAGCTCTGACACGTGTGCCATAGAAAGTACATGGTAATGGCAAGTGAGAAATGAAAGCATTCCCATCAAGTACAAATATCTGTGCATTTAAAAAGCCTGGAAGGATTCACGCCAAAATGCCAGGAACGGCCGGACCTGGGAGGCAAGGTTCCTGGTAGTCTTTCCTTTCTTCTTTATACTTCACTGCATTTTACCCACTTTGCAAAAAACACTTAGTAATTTTTAATAATTTGAGCCTTGACCTTGTGTCAGGCTCTGTGCTAGACTATGGGGGTCAAGGCCCTGGGAGCACTTAGGGAGGCAGACCTGAAGGCACCAGTCACGATTGTGGCAGGAACGCAACAGAAGGGAGGGGACCCAGGGGCTCGAAGCAGGTAGGAAAGCAGCCCCCCAGGAGGTTGCGTCTGGGTAGGGTATTCAAGGTGAAGAGAAACATGAGAACCGGGAATCGCGTTTCAGAAAGAGAGAACAGCATACACTGATCTAGGAGGGCGTCCTGGAGAAAAATGATCTAAAAAATTAACAGTAGCTCATGTAGGTGAATAAGCCTTTGGTGGAAAAGTGCTTGTCCTCACGAACACTCCGGGAAATACAAAGTAAAAGCACCATGAGATGCCCTTTTGCCCATCAAATTAGCAAAGGAGAGAAATGACTTACAGCAGGCACGGGTTCCGCGGGCAGCAGTCGCCGGGCTGGAGAGCGGGGCGGGGCCGGCCATTCTAGGAGGCAACACAGTAGTGCGCATTTAGTCTCCATGTTCCTCCCTCTGGTCGGTGAACCCTCAACCCGCATACAACCAAATCCCACACAGGTGGATTTGAGTTGTGGACAGAGATCTATGCACGCAGATATTCACACGGATACATTTCTTCATTTGGGGGAGTGGGTTCAGGGTGACCACTGCATCACTTTGCTACATCGCTGGCATGTGGGAACACGTTATTCTTCCGGATTCTTCCGGACGGAGCGAAGAGTATGTGGTCAGTGATTTAAAAGCCCGAGCGAAATATACACATTCCATTTCTACAGCACGGGGCGTTTCCAGAGCATCTCATCCTCATTATCTTTGGTTCTCATGACCTTTCTGCAAATTGGGCAGGACAAGCCTTGTTGCGGCAGAAGTCACTCAGCTCGCAGGCTCCTCCCTGCACCTTGCTCAGAGAGCCTGATGCATCCTTAAGTCCTGCAGGGTGCAGCCCCTTGTCCCTTGAGATCTCCCTCCACCATCACTGGCCACACCAACGTCATCTGTGACGGCAGAGTAGGACCAATCTTACATATCCACTAGGACAGAGGAGTGACATCTTTTTTAGAATAGGGGTCCAAGATGAAGCCACGAAGCATCAGAGTTTTGGTAATTTTTTTTTCATAGCATGGATTAATGTTGAATTTGTCCTAAATGGTCTGCACATTTTCCTCCTTTCCTCAGAGCCCCCTAATACCCAACCCAGGGGCCCCGCACACACACACACTGCTACAATTACTTAACTAATGTATTGAGAGGGCCCCTGGGAAATCAAACCTGATTTCAGAGGGGTAAAAAACCCAGCTCATAAAGCAGAAGAAAAAAAGAATAAAAACTGGATGTACTTTCCTTTTCTTTCTCTTTTCCAAGTGTTGCATAACTTCCAGTGCTGTTGCAAAATGATACCTAACATTCAGTTTGATCAGCTTGTGTTGACTGAACCCTTACTGTGTGCTGGGTGGTGAGAGCAGAGCACAGAGGAGCCGCAGCTCTTCCCCTGAGTTGCTGTCCAGCAGACAAGGCCAGTCTGCACAATTTCCAGACATCTCGCCTCCACCCCGGCTGACTCCACTAACCTCCCCGCCCCCCCCCCCCCATGCACATTACTGAATGGTTTCGCTTCCTGGGTGGTCAGGAATTCGTTTTTGTCTCTTGATGACACCAGTCTCAACATCCCTCATTAAAGCACATAACTCAGGCAGGTGTGTCTGTTTGTTTCTTCTTTGCTGACTGCCATCTGCATGAGAGAGGCGTGACTTCAAACTGTTCCAAGAGCCACTTGCGCTTAAGAATCTACAAGTCAAGGGCAGCCTGGGCGGCTCACAGTTAGGTGTCTGATTCTCAGTTTCGGCTCAGGTCATGATCTCATGGCTCGTGAAGTGGAGCCCCACCTTGGGCTCTGCGCTGGTAGCACAGAGCCTGCTTGGGATTCTGTCTCCCCCCCTCTCTGCCCCTCTCCTGCTCACGCTCTCTCTCTCTCTCAAAACAAAGAAATAAATGTTAAAAAGAGAACCTACATGTCTATATATTTCCAGAAACTGCAGTCTCTTCCTGCCCTCAGGTGTATTAGCACTAATGAATACGAGCATTTAGTGAAATCTCTTCATCACAGCCTAACTCTGATCCTCACAATTACCTGGCTGACACCTTGGCAGTTTGATCCCTCTTTAGGAAGAAACGACAATTGAAGATAATTAAGATAAATCGGAGTCAAAAGTTCACCAAAGACCTACCGATAGAAGGTGCTTAGCTTACTACACAGTTAACACAGAATACTTATTAATAATAGCTTGCATTTACTAAGCACTCCCCACTGGGCTGAGCTCATTAGAAACATTTTATTCAGACATGGCAACGGCCCTAAGAGGGCAGTTAGCTAGATCTCCATTTTAAACATGGACAAACTGACCAGAAAGAAGTAAACAGAGCTAGGGTTCCAACCCTGCATCTGACCCCTATCCACTAAATGTCATTAAAAGTCTTTTATTTTTATTTTTTTTAATGTTTATTTATTTTTGAGACAGAGAGAAAGAGAGAGAGAGCGCGCCAGCAGGCGAGGGGCAGAGAGAGAGGGAGATACAGAATCCTAAACAAGCTCCAGGCTCTGAGCCGTCAGCAGAGCCTGACGCGGGGCTTGAACCTACAAACTGTGAGATCATGACCTGAGCCAAAATCCGAGGCTTAACCAACTGAGCTACACAGGCGCCCCTAAAATCTTTTATTTTTTAAAATAAGAAGTTGCAATTCCTGTTTTTAAAATATCTGTTGGAGGGGCGCCTGGGTGGCGCAGTCGGTTAAGCGTCCGACTTCAGCCAGGTCACGATCTCGCGGTCCGGGAGTTCGAGCCCCGCGTCAGGCTCTGGGCTGATGGCTCAGAGCCTGGAGCCTGTTTCCGATTCTGTGTCTCCCTCTCTCTCTGCCCCTCCCCCGTTCATGCTCTGTCTCTCTCTGTCCCAAAAATAAAATAAAACGTTGAAAAAAAAAATTTAAAATATCTGTTGGAGGGGGGCTGGATAGCTTAATTGGTTAAATGACTCTTGACTTTGGCTGAGGTCATGATTTCACAGTTTGTGAGATCGACCCCTGTGTCAGGCTCCACACTGACAGTGCAGAGCCTGCTTGGGATTCCCTCTCTCCTTCTGCCCCTCCTCCACTCTCTCTCTCTCTCTCTCTCTTTCAAAATAAATAAACTTTAAAAAATCCATATAAAGTATCTATCTAAGGGCGCCAGGGTGGCTCAGTTGGTTGAGCAACTGACTCTTGACTTTGGCTCAGGTCATGATCTCACAGCTTATGAGATCGTCCCCTGTGTCAGGCTCCACACTGACAGCATGGAACCTGCTTGGGATTCTGTCTCTTCCTCTCTCTCTCTGCCCTTCCCCCTCCTTCTAAAAAAAAAAAAGTTGCAATTCCTATTTTAAAATGTTTTTTTATTCTTTATTTATTTTTGAGAGACAACGAGACAGAATGCGAGTGGGGGAGGAACAGACAGAGAGGGAGACACAGGATCCAAAGTGGGATCCAGGCTCTGGGTGGGATGCGGGACTTGAACGCACAAACCACAAGGTCATGACCTGGGCAAGTCAGAGGCTTAACCGACTGAGCCACCCAGGCGCCCCCGCAACTCCCGTTTTTAAAATAGCTATACATCTACATCTGTATACCCACATATCTGTATCTACGTACCTATATCTGTACATGTATGGTCATATGTGGGTATACCTGTAACACATGCATACGTTTCCAAGAATATAAGCAATTTTAATACACAGCCTGACGTTTCCATAATTGAGATGGGTCTGAGTTCATTTTGTTGCTTATTCTCTGAGCGGCTGCCGCAAAGGCAACACAACAAAATAGGCCTGCGGGCATGCCTCCCACCGTCCTCAGTTCTTAGGGCTTCCCATGCAGGGTCCTGAAGAGCTCAGAAGGGACGGCTCGGGGACTCCCCCAGTTGCCATGGCAACCGCCAGGCCTCCAGCCCTCCGCTCGGAAGTGGGTCGGAAAGGTGTGCACGGTTGGGTAACAGACCCCCAGGAGGGCTTCCAAGAGCCCTCTCCCCCCCCCCGCTCGGGAGCACCCCCACGAGAGGGGCGCGGGGCACCCGCTCCAGTCGGGCCCCTGTGCTCTCGTTCTTTGTTTTGGAGGAGGGCAGGTGGGTAGAGAGGTGGCCTCCGTCACCCACACGGGGGGAAGGGGCAGAAGAGGATTTCCCACCCGAGAAAGGGAGCTGGGCGGACCTGTGGGCGCGCCCCGTCCGCACTCACCCGAGGCCCCGCCGGCCGCGCCCGCCAGTCTTCACGAAGCGCCGCCTCTGCGCAAGCTCGCCGCGGGGGTGGATGGGAAATCCCTCGTGGGGGATGCTGGGAAGAGCTCCCTGGGGGATGATGGGAAACGCCTGGTGGCGGGTGGCGGGGAGGGCCGGCTGGGGCGCGATGGGAGACCCTTGCGGGGGAATTACGGGAAGGGCCTCCCTGAAAAGGTTTTGAAGGAGTAGAGGAGGATTTCTTCCTTTTTTCCCCTCCTGGTGATGGCCTCACCTTTTTGCCCCTCGTTCCCCCAAAGAAAGGCAAAGGATGAGTTAAGCGAGCATTTTGAAGGCCTTCGGAGTTTGAGGGCGCTGCTCTTGTGATCACCGGGCACTTCGGGGTCACCTGGGAGTTAGGGGTCAAGCTGCCAGGAACCGGCTTGGCCCGATGAAGTCTTCCCGGGACTCCCCAGGTCTCCTGCGAGGGAGAGAGCCTGATCTGAGCCAGGGAACGCTTCTGGAAGGAGGAGTTTGGATCAGGTCCCGTGTTGCTGTGGGAGGCTGGGGAGGCGGCCCCGCTGTCACCCGGTATTGCTTTATTTGGACACTTGCTAAACCTGCCGTGTAGTGAAATTACTGTAGATTGAAAGATGGGGGGAGGGGGAACTCTGACTACTGTGCGTGGGACAAAAGTTGTAAATTTTAGGGTTCACCAGTGCTATGGCTAGATGCCCAGCTGCTCACTAACGATGTGATCCAGAACAGGGTTTGTTTATGCCACTTGCTGTATTTTTTCCAATCTAAAGCGTATTGAGCCAGTGGTTCTCTGCTTGGTAGATGGTTAAGGCCACTCCTCAAAAACCATAGTTACTCCTTTAAATCAGAGATCTGGGAGGCAGTAGAGGTATGAGCTTTGAATCCCGCTGGCTCTATGATCACAGGCAACGACTTTACCTCTCTGTGGCTTCCTTTCCTTAACTGTATGGTGGGGGAATGGCAGCAAGGGTTTAATAAGATAATTCATATAAAACTCTTAAAACACCACCAGCCCAGGGGCGCCTGGGTGGCTCAGCGGGTTAAGTGTCTGACTTCAGCTGGTGTCATGATCTCCTGGTTCGTGAGTCTGAGGCCCACATCCGGCTCTGTGCCGACAGCGACAGCTCGACAGCTCGGAGCTTGCAGCCTGCTTCGCATTCTGTGTCTCCCCCTCTCTGCCCTTCCCCCCCTCAAAAATAAATAAACATTAAACAAAATTAAAAACAACAACAGAACACTGCCAGCACAAGTTGGAACTTAGCAAACCGTAGTTACTGTCATTGTTAGAGCAAATCTGAAAGTTGAGTTTCCGACAGTTTCACATGCATAAAAGCAAAATTTATTTCCGTTACTATTATCATCACAGATTTCTAACATTAAAATATTTTTGACATTTAATTATAAAAAGACACAATTGTAGTCAGTGTGGAAACTGTCCAGCACAAAGTAGATCTTAATCATCTTTATCCCAAACACCTGACTTTTCTTTACACCTTTTTTTCTTTGCAACTAACAAATAATGTTAATTGTAGGGTCTTGTGTGTTAACCTGCTTGTAAATTGTTTCTTTGTTCAGTAAATGATGTGTTTGGGCCTAAGATTTTGTTAAGATCGCCCTCTTCCATTCTGTCACTGTTTCTGAGGGAAAGGCCGGCAAAGTGTGTGTGACCTGGGAGATCTGTGGATGTTTCCCTTCTTGGATGTGGCATCCACAAGGCTGTCGGGCAAGATCAAACTCTGTTTCCTCAGCCACTCCTCCCCTACTCTGACAGCAACAACAAACGACACACCTTGGGGTGGGTGTGTGGGGAACTTTCTATGAAGGAGGTGTGATTTCTTGGTAATATTTTTGTTGTTAACATGATGTAGCTATCACAATAAATGACAATACATTCATAAGATATTATCTTTGGTCCCCGTGGCGGCTCTTTGAGATTAGAAGGGCATATTCTCCTCAGTTTACAAAATAGGAATCCGAGCCTCAGAGGGCAGCTGAACTGCCTGAGGTCACCAAAGCCATGGGGACCCAGAATTGGAACTTGGGCATTCTGGCTCTAGATGAGTAATGTTTCCACTGGACAATGATGACTTTAGGACCGGTCTCCCCCCTCTCCCCATTTAGGTCAATTTGTTTTGAGTACTTAAATGGGTTTAAAGAAATAAAACTATTGGGCTATTGTTATTGCTGAAGGTACTAAATCTCAAAAAGCAAGGGTATTTAGATTTCAGATGACACAGTTGTTTGTATAATTTGCAAAAACACATTAGAAATCAGATATACAGGGGTGCCTGGGTGGCGCAGTCGGTTAAGCGTCCGACTTCAGCCAGGTCACGATCTCGCGGTCCGGGAGTTCGAGCCCCGCGTCGGGCTCTGGGCTGATGGCTCAGAGCCTGGAGCCTGTTTCGGATTCTGTGTCTCCCTCTCTCTCTGCCCCTCCCCCGTTCATGCTCTGTCTCTCTCTGTCCCAAAAATAAAACGTTGAAAAAAAAATAAAAAAAAAAAAAAGAAATCAGATATACAAATGTATGATGGCCAAGTCGTATAGAAAAATGGAACTCTGATGCACAAGCTACAGCCCAGGAAACCAACCCATTATTTATAGGAACCAGCCCAAAAAGCCAGTGTGCTGTAAGTCAGGCTTGTCGGCAGTCAGTCCTCCGTCTCTACCAATTGGTCTAGGAGCAAACCATAACTTCTGTAACAATTGGCCAGGACTTGATTAATAACTGAGCAGTTCCTGACCATTTTCCCTACTTCCAGCTTAGGACCAACCAGAGGGAGTCCAATTTGCACTGATAACCAATCATTTAGGGATGTCCCACTGATGAGGTTTGGGGGTGATGGTGGGGTCCAGAGCTGACGGCCAAGAAAGAATTCTTGAAGACGTCTTTGGTGCAAAAAGGTGATTTTGTTAAGACAGGACCCAAGAAAGGAAGAGCTGCCCCAGACCCTGAGAAGAGACCGGTTATATACTTGGGAGTTGAGGGAGGTAAAGTCAAGGGGAAGTTCCCAGAAGGATTTTCATATGCTAAAGAAGACTCCTAGGATATGGAGGCCTAGCTATTGTCAAGTTAAGGTTGTTTTTCCCTCTAGCAAAGCATTAGCATTAAGACAGCAGGGAGTTCCTGGAGAGACGCTGGACTCTGCCGGCCTCAAGTGGTTGTCAATGGGCTGCAGGTTAGAAGGAAATTTAATCTTACCTGCCATTTCCTTCTTGCCTTTGTTCCCTACGTCACTAATGGAGGGGGTGATGTTGGGGCTCCAGGAAACGGAGTCTTTAGGTTTCTGGAGATTAGCTATTGATAAGATTGCCTTTTTCTTGTAATTTACTAAGATATTTGTAAATAGATGGAGACTCAGGTCGTGCGGGTCGATGATCTCTACCAGTTAGCCATTTGTTTTCCGCTTTCCTTTGTTCTTGGGCAGCCAGGAGTGCCCGAGGAATGCTGCACAATCCCACCTGGGGGTGGGGGGTGTTTGCGAGGTGTCAGCTTGCCTTGTGCTCGCTCATCACCACTTCTAGTTAGCTGCCTACAGCTTCCAGGGCCAACAGCCTCTGATGGGGCGCACCTGGAGCCTCCCTGTTCTCCACTGTCAACTTTGCCAAATCCCCTGCCTGCCTGTGAATCTCTGCCAAAATGCAAATGATGGTGGCTGAGTCCCTTGCTGTAGCAAGCTCTGAATAAGTAGTCTTTGCTTGTTCTCATTTGGGTGGCTTTTCTCTATTCACACCACAAGATAGAGATTCTTTTAAGTGCAACTGATGAAGAAAGACCTCGACCATAGTTTCATCTCACCAGGCATCTAAAGGCTCAGGTGGACTGATTTCACTGGCTTGGCTGAGCACCGGCTGTGGGAAAAACACCTTTCTAGGTGCTGTGGGGGCCGATCGCTAGATGGATCGGTGGTAGCTAGGTAGATGGATAGATGGATGGATGACAGGTGGGTAGATCATACATGGAGCTGAAGTCCTTTCCTCCTTCGGGTATAAAGGGGACTGCACCCATGTTCAGGGTGGAGATGGGACGTCAAACCCTGCAAGGCATCAGTGTGGAAGCGCCTCTGCGAGGAGCCGACTCCTTGCGCTTCAGGAGACGTTTATAAACACAAGAAAAGATCTCAGCGGACACATTCTCTGGACTGCTAACACTGAAGGGCCAGAAGGGCCCAGACAGGTGAGGAAGAGCGGGCAGGGCCCACGGAGGGACTCAAGAAGCGAAGGGGAGGGGTGGGAAGGGGCCGTGCTCAGCGCGGGGCAGAAATGAGGCCCTCTCGAGAGCTGGCCCGGTGTATCTTCTGTGCACCAACTCTTTAGGGCCCTGGTCCAAAGGTGGCTCCACGTTACAGGATCACCCAGCCTCCAACTAAAGGGTCCCGGGACCTGTCACATGGGGTCCAGGTAGGAGAGCTGGTGGGTACCAAGCCCATCCCAAGTCCCGCCCCCTCCCTCTTCCCGGGCGGCGATTGGTCGAGGTGGCCCTCTCGTTGCTATGACAGCGCCGAGAGCTTCCAGTGGCTCCGCCCCGCGCCTTCCCACCCCGCCCCTTCCCGCCCCAGGCCACGCCCCCTATCTTCCCGGGCCGCGATTGGTCGAGGTGCCCCTTCCCGTTGCTATGACAGCACCCGAACGCGGCCAGTGGCTCCGCCCCACGCTTCCCCATCCCTCCGCCCGCGCTAGTGGGGGGGGGGGGGCTGGACGGGCCGCGTCTCCATGGCGACGGCGGACGCGGCTGTGCGAGCAGCGTGTACCTACCTACCAGAGACGCGCTGGTGGCGGCGAGGACCGAGACGGGGGCGAGGCCATGTCGGACCTGGGCTCGGAGGAGTTGGAGGAGGAGGGAGAGAACGATCTTGGGGTGAGAGCTCCGGGTGTACGGGGGGGGGGTGTGCCTCCCAGGCGCACCCCCGGAGGCCGACCACAGTCCCCCCGGCGGCCCAGCCAGGGACGGGGACGCGCCGGCCACCGCGGCCTGGAAGTTGGCGGTGAAAGGTGAAACGCTGTGACGTCTCTGGCCACATCCCTTCTCGCCGCCTCCTCCCCTCCCCAGCCCGCCTCCCATTAAAGGCAAAGATTTCCAAGTCAAAGACTTGGGAAGCGGCCTCGACCCCGCTGCCGCAGTCCGCCCAGGCAGTCTCCTTGGTTGGCGGCGTCACCCCGACCTGCCATGCTGCTCTGTAATGGAGCTCGGCTGCTCGGGATCAAGGAGGATGGAGGAAAGTTCTTCCTGGAAACCTTCAAGAAACGTTCAGAGGGTCTCAGGCTCAGCGAAGGCTTCCTGCAGGCCCGGAATGCCGTGTGCTTTCTTCAGTGTGGTGGGAGGTGACCCGAGTCTCTGGCATTATGCCCTGGTTTGGGCAGCAGAGAGGCGGTATGGGGTGCACATCCCGCGATGTGAGCTGGGTGCAGGGTGGGCATAGGTGTGCGTGCGTGTGTGTATCTATCTATCCATCCATCTCCATATCCACAGATTAACCGTCTAACCCAGGGGTGATCATTTCTTGGCTGACAGGCTGGGAACCCCAGCCACGGTGCTTGCGTTCAGGGCACAGAGTCGAGATAGTTTCAGAATTAACTGAAAACCTAGCCCCTCTCCGGGGCCGGATGTCTTGGTGCCTGCTCCGACCTTTTGGCAATTCTGTGCGCCCGTCTCTCAGCCTCTGCCCCATTTTCTGCTCAAGACTAGCACCTCCATCGCGGGGAGCCGCCTGGCCAGGTCGGAGAGCCAGAAGTGCCTGGAATCTGCACGCTGTCCCCACAGCCAGCGGCTAGCGCTAACAGCACCGCAAACCACAGGATTTGCGCTGCAGGGTCCCTCGTGCAATGAGGCCGAGTCTGGGACACCTCCTGACATCCCCATGCTGGGCAGCCTCCTCCTTCATATCTGTTTCCCCGTCCCCTTTACCGGTTCCTCGGGGAGGGCTTATAAAAACCACTTGCTCGGGGTCTGCTTCCGGGGGAGCCCGACCTACAACATCAGCCCAGGAAGACTTCAAGCTTGTCTCCTCAAATAGCCCTGCTGGTTTGTCACGTTTTAGTGCCTGCAATTTGTAGCTTCAATCACAGCTGGGGTCGTTTTAAAGGGTTCCCTTCCTGTTCGGTCACCCCAGTGGCTCAGTAGGGGTGCACTGGGAGGTCTTTTGAGCAGACCTCAAAAGCTTTTATACATTTTGATTTAGACTGACCCCGCAACAAGTGTGTAAGATCATGCCATTTTTACCTTCTGTCCTGAGCACGGATTTCTGAGCTGGATCGTGCTGGGAAAGGGGGTCTGAAGCCCCGGCAGGAACTTGAACTTGTGTTTGAACTTGTGTTGTAATAAGTCCATGCAGATGCGGGTCTATGTCAAATCGTTACTCTGTGCCTTGGCCCTTTTATTATCTGTTATGTGCACTCTGCACTCGTGATCAGGCGCTGGAGGAAGGTTTATTTTATGAAGGGTCAGAGGAAACAGGTGAATTGCAAGCTTGTGTTATATATACATATGTGTGTGTGTGTGTGTGTGTGTGTGTGTGTGTAGAGAGAGAGAGAGAGAGAGAGAGAGAGATTTACTTTTCAGATACGTCATTATTTCCATGTGAGTCTATGAGTGTTTGAAACTCAAGTCTCTTGATAAGGAAGTTAAACTAAGTGGACTTAGGGACTCTTGTGACAGTTGAGCCCTGTTTACGCCTCAGCTCCCCCTTGCTGCTTCCTCTCCCACTGGCGCCTCCTGAGACCACGTGCGCCCAGGGAATCGTTTGAAGGAAGACTTGTCTTTGCATTTTAAGTCCTGGATTGTTGATGGAAGCACCAGGGAGGTACTTGTGTGACCGAGGACCGATTCCACCCACATATGTTAGTTCAAACACGTTGCTATAAAGAACGCAATTTGGAATGCCTTGAATTTTGTTTACAGCGTGAAGGGTTATCATGATAAATTACAAGCTCAGACGTGGCAGAGAGAGAGTGAGGCTCCCACCAGTGACAGGTACTAAGTGTGTTACCTTGGACAAATGCCCCATGTCGCCCAGGTGCAGTTACCTACCTCACCTGTAAGATGGGGCTGAGGATTGGGAGGGCTTCAACGAACCACTATTTACAAAATGCTTTAACATATCGTTAGTGCTGAACACACGGTAGCTGTGATGATCCCGCTTTCTTCTGCCCAGGAGTACGACGGGGAACGGAATGAGGCAGGTGAACGGCACGGACACGGGAAAGCAAGGCTGCCCAACGGGGACACGTATGAAGGGAGCTACCAACACGGTAAAAGGCACGGCCAGGTCAGAACTGGTGACGTGAGTGGGTCGTTTTCTCTAGTGAATACTCTATGGGTGAGTATTGAATTCAGGAATGATATGAATTATGTAACCAACGTGTTTCAGGGGATCTACAAATTTAAAAGCGGCGCTCGATACATAGGAGAATACGTTAAAAACAAAAAGCATGGCCATGGCACTTTCATATACCCAGATGGATCAAGATATGAAGGTAAGGGGCGCCTGGGTGGCTCAGCTGGTTAAGCCTCCGGCTTCGGCTCAGGTCACGATCTCGTGGTTCAGGGGTTCGAGCCCCGCATCTGGCTCTGTGCTGATAGCTCGGAGCCTGGAGCCTGCTTCGGATTCTGTGTCTCGCTTTCTCTCTCTGCTTTCCTCCCCTGCTCCCACTCTGTCTCTCTTTTTCTCAAACGTAAATAAAAACATTACAAGATGTGAAGGTAAAATGCACTCACAAAGCAGGTGTTTGTGCTCTAGTGGAGTCCCCTGGGGACTGGACTTGTCTGTGGATGCTCAACTGTAGGAAAGGGCTTAGAATTCTCCAGATCAGTCAGTCACTCAACAAACACAAGCTGTGCCCCTGTGTTCACAGGGTCGACACAGAAGCCAGAAAGGCTTAATTAGCCAGGTGGGAAATGTGGCCGTCGCTGCGGCCAGCACACTCTCTTGTGAGCCCCTGTGCTGAGGCACGGGGGGCCGCACAGACCCCCATGGGGTCCGGACCCATGATGTTAGATGCCCTGTAGCTTTCTTCTCCTTGAAGCTGCTTCTGCTGTTTTTCTCTCTGACCATCCCCTCTTCTGCTGAACACACGGGTTCTTTAGACCTGGTGGTTCCTTCGATGAAGGCTTCTGGTCCGGGAGACCCTCTGCCTCGTCAAGCTGGCATTCCTATGTCTGGCGATTTCTTAGCCACCAATGTTACGTCTCAGGAAGATGCTAATCCCCTTATTTCCGAGACCCCCACTGCAGCCCTCACGCACCGTCATCCTCCACGGTGACTACGGTGTGGATCTGATCGCAATGGGAGGGGGGCGAGCCTGGGGGGAGAGACACAAGTGGAGCGTGCACGTGAGTCTTCAGGAACCATGCAGGGTCCTGTGTTCCGGACTTTTTCTGGGAAGAACTTATCTAGTTTTCCAAGGAGACCCGTGACCCCCAACCCCGGAGCTATGGTGACAGGTGTGACCTTGTGCGGGGAGGCTCACTCCTCGTCTGCAGCACCAGGACTGAATGGATGAACGCAAGCAGGACAGGGCACCTGACAGGTGGCGAGCGCTCAGTGTGCGGCGGCCTGGGAGGTGGCATCACCTCCCGAAGGGCGACGCCATGTCCTCCGGGTGCGAGCCACAGCCGCCTGCCCCGTTGCTGAATGAAGGCAGGGCCCAGGAATTCTACAGCAACCATCCTGCCCGCGTCCGAGATGCAGGTGGTTAATGCCTCCCCGTCAGAGGGGGCATTTCTGCTCGTTCCCTATTTCTCGGAGGGCTTATTCCAGAAGGAGCACCATCTGCTTTTGGAATCGACTTTCAACAATTTAATTTATAGAGTTCGATCGAATTCTTTCCAAACCGTCACGAGCCTGACCTCATTGCCGTCATGTTCTATTTTCATGTAGACGTTAATACAGCTGGAGCCACACACAAATATAGAAAAGAAAAGATACTCAGAATAAGAGATGGAAGGAGTTTCTAACGTGACCGTCTTTGGAAACAGCTGCGCGTTTTTGTGTCTCCCTGTGGCTTTGTCTCTTAGAGGGTGCAGGGTGTAGTCATTACTCGGGGAGTTCTTCTCCGAGGTCAGAAGCTGCCACATCAATCTTAGCTCAGGGAGCAAGCAACCTTCCGGCCACAAAGTCCATGTGAACCCATGGCCGAATTCGTCACGACTGAGCGTTGGCTGACTGCCACCCTGAGGGACACAGAGTGGTTTCCCGCAGGCTAGCGAGTGCGCTCAGCCTCGGCCCGAGGTATGGGGCGCATTCCTGGTCTCCGAGACACCGAGCTGAGCCTGATGGGGAGCCCGGGGACGGAGCGGACACTCCCGGTTTGCGGGGCCACTTGAGCAGAGGCAGGGAGACGGGGGTGCTTGGCGAAGCAGGGGATGGGGTTGGAGGGGTGAGTGGGTGCCAGACTTTGGAGGGGCCTCTGGACCACCCGCACAGATTGTGAGCTGAGGAGAGGGAGGGCCGATGAGGGCTGGGGAAGGAGAGGGGTCCCCCGTCTCCAGTGCTGGTCCTGCTCCCGGCCGCAAGGAGAGAATAAAGACGATGATGTTTAGCAACAAAGTTGCAGAGAAACAAAGCGCCATGATGACTTGGGGTCGGCTCTTCTGGAAGCTCTCAGGTGGCAGGAGCCGGAGGGAGACACAAATGCTTGGCCGTTGGGGTGCCTGTGGAAGAGAGCCAGAGAAACCCGGATTTTCGTCTCAGCCCCGCTGTGTGGCCTTGGGCAAAGTGCATGATGTCTCTGGTTTCTGGGTGCCGTCCCTGTAAACGCATGTTTCGGTTATTACCCCTGTTCCAGGAGGCCACCTTTCCCACCTCTGCACCGTTTACTGCGGCCGGGGTACCGGTGGCTGGGCCGGGTCTCCAACAGGTAAACTGGGACTTTAAAAAGAAAAAAATATTTTTTTAAGTTTATTTATTTATTTTTGGAGAGACAGAGAAAGCACGAGGCAGGGAGGGGCAGAGAGAGAGAGAGAGAGGGAGACAGAATCCCAAGCAGGCTCCACACTGTCAGCGCAGAGCCCAACGTGGGACTCGAACCCACGAACCGTGAGATCATAACCTGGGCCGAAATCGGGAGTCGAACACCCAGGTGCCCCTAGACTGGGACTTTATAAAAAAAAGCTTCCTCACCATATCTCGCTGGCTTGAAATTTGGTTTGCAAGTTAATTCTTTTTTTGAACATTTCCTGTAAAATACTTCACACACTTTTCTTGCCATGCTGCCCTGGAGACCAGCTCCCTCGGCCAAGAGAAGAGGACGGAATTGCTTCGTCAGTCGTGGTGTTTTGTTGGGAAGAGACCAAGGGAGGTCTTGGCCCCAGGGCCCTGCTTGGTCAGTTCCTGAACGTTCACACGAGCAGCTCTGCCCGCTTGTCCCCAGAACCACGTGCAGCCCAACCTTGGCCACAGTGCGAATACTTACACCACAGAAATCGGTGTATGCTACATGTCTGCCCTCCTCCCCCTCCTCCCCCTCCTCCCTCACCCCTCCTCCCCCTCCTCCCCCTCCTCCCCCTCCTCCCTCACCCCTCCTCCCCCTCCTCTTCCCCCTCCTCCCCTCCTCCCTCACCCCTCCTCCCCCTCCTCTTCCCCCTCCTCCCCCTCCTCCCTCACCCCTCCTCCCCCTCCTCTTCCCCCTCCTCCCCCTCCTCTTCCCCCTCCTCCCCCTCCTCTTCCCCCTCCTCCCCCTCCTCTTCCCCCTCCTCCCCCTCCTCCCTCACCCCTCCTCCCCTCCTCTTCCCCTCCTCTCCCTGCTCCCTGTCCCCTCCTCCCCTCCTCTTCCCCCTCCTCTCCCTCCTCCCTGTCCCCTCCTCCCCTCCTCTTCCCCCTCCTCCCCCTCCTCCCTCACCCCTCCTCCCCCTCCTCTTCCCCCTCCTCCCCCTCCTCCCTGTCCCCTCCTCCCCCTCCTCTTCCCCCTCCTCCCCCTCCTCTTCCCCCTCCTCCCCCTCCTCTTCCCCCTCCTCTCCCTCCTCCCTCTCCCCTCCTCCCCCTCCTCTTCCCCCTCCTCCCCCTCCTCTTCCCCCTCCTCCCCCTCCTCTTCCCCCTCCTCCCCCTCCTCTTCCCCCTCCTCTCCCTCCTCCCTCTCCCCTCCTCCCCCTCCTCTTCCCCCTCCTCTCCCTCCTCCCTCTCCCCTCCGCCCCCTCCTCTTCCCCCTCCTCCCCCTCCTCTTCCCCCTCCTCTCCCTCCTCCCTCTCCCCTCCTCCCCCTCCTCTTCCCCCTCCTCTTCCTCCTCCCTCACCCCTCCCTCCCCCTCCTCTTCCCCTTCCTCCCCCTCCTCTTCCCCTTCCTCCCCCTCCTCTTCCCCCTCCTCCCCCTCCTCCCTCTCCCCTCCTCCCCCTCCTCTTCCCCCTCCTCCCCCTCCTCCCTCTCCCCTCCTCCCCTCCTCTTCCCCCTCCTCCCCCTCCTCCCTCTCCCCTCCTCCCCCTCCTCTTCCCCCTCCTCTCCCTCCTCTTCCCCCTCCTCTCCCTCCTCCCTCTCCCCTCCTCCCCCTCCTCTTCCCCCTCCTCTCCCTCCTCCCTCTCCCCTCCTCCCCCTCCTCTTCCCCCTCCTCCCCCTCCTCTTCCCCTTCCTCCCCCTCCTCTTCCTCCCCTCCCCTCCCCCTCCTCTTTCTCCTGTTCCTTCTTCTTTTATTTATTTTCTTTTATTATTTTATTAAAAATTTTTTTTCTATGTTTGTTTTTGAGAGAGAAACAGAGCATGAGCAGGGGAGGAACAGAGAGAGAGGGAGACACAGAATCCGAAGCAGGCTCCAGGTTCCAAGCCGTCAGCACAGAGCCCGATGCGGGGCTTGAACCCACGAGCCGCGAGATCATGACCTGAGCCGAAGTCGGACGCTCATCCGACTGAGCCCCCCAGGCGCCCCCTTTCTTCTTTTAAACTGGTAATTTACAAGGACACAACTGCCCCTTAAAAATCCGGACAAGTCCAGGTACCCGCGTGACTCAGTCGGTTAAGCGCCCGACTCTTCGATTTCTGCTCAGGTCATGGTCTCACGGTTTGTGAGTTTGAGCCCTGCGTCCGGCAGAGAAGAGCCTGCTTGGGATTCTCTCTCTCCTTCTCTGCCTGCTCCTCCCCTGCTCTCTCTCTCTCTGTCTCTGCCTCTCTGTCTCTCAAAAAATAAACTTAAAAATTTTTTTAAAAACTCCAGACAAGTCCTCTGGGGACTTCTGCACACTCTGTCTATCCTCATGGCTATGTTAGGTGCAAACTGTGTTTACTGAATTATTTCAGTTTGGGGATTCTCCGTTCTTTCTGCTCATGGGGTTCCTGACACGCGTCATACCATGGAACCCAGTCCTCTTCCTTAACTGTTACCAGTTGCCGAATCCTCCTCTCCGGGCAGGCTCGGTTCGCCCGCCCTGTCCCAAACCTGGGAGCTGCTTCCCGAAAGCACAGTTCTTTCTTCTTTGTGGTGTCTGCCTCCTGCCCAGACGAGGGCAGGCCCTCCCCGTGGGCTCTGTCACCAGTCCAGCTGCTGGTCTGTCTCACAGAGTGCCGAGAACCCTGTGGGACTGACAGAGAGAACGCGTACAAGTTCCTTTTGTAGATGTGTTGGTGGTGGTGGTGAACATGGAGTTTATTCACGCAAACATGTATTTCTTGGACGATCAACGTATTCTAGGCATGTGAATTCTTCTTCTTTGTGTGGAAGCGGGTCCAGGTTTCCTGTAAGCCGGAAGCTTATACAAGTTTTGGGGGCTCTATTTAAGAAAAAGAATATAGGGGCGCCTGGGTGGCTCGGTCGGTGAAGCATCCGACTTCGGCTCAGGTCATGATCTCACGGTCCATGAGTTCGAGCTCCGCGTCGGGCTCTGTGCTGACAGCTCAGAGCCTGGAGCCTGTTTCCGATTCTGTGTCTCCCTCTCTCTGCTCCTCCCCTGTTCATGCTCTGTCTCTCTCTGTCTCAAAAATAGATAAACATTAAAAAAAATTTTTAAAAAAAAGAAAGAAAAAGAATATAAAATTGGCATCAAAGTAAATTTTGATTTGTAACAAGAAATCAAAATAAATGTAAAGATTTTAAATACTGTGACCATTACAAAATCTGAGGAAATAATATATAAATTTTTATTTTATTGCTATTTATTATTTATCGCTATTTTTAATAGAATTTATTGTCAAATTGGCTTACATACAACACCCAGTGCTCATCCCAGCAAGTGCCCTCCTCAATGCCCATCACCCACTTTTCCCTCTCCCTCACCCCCCATCCACCCTTAGTTTGTTCTCTGTATTTCAGAGTCTCTTATGGTTTCCCTCCCTCCCTCCCTGTTTGTAACTATTTCCCCCCCCCTTCCCTCCCCCCATGGTCTTCTGTTAAGTTTCTCAGGATCCACATAAGAGTGAAAACATATGGTATCCGTCTTTCTCTGTATGACTTATTTCACTTAGCATAACACTCTCCAGTTCCATCTACGTTGCTACAAAAGGCCAGATTTCATTCTTTCTCATTGCCACATAGTATTCCATTGTGTATGTAAACCTCATCTTCTTTATCCATTCGTCCATTGATGGGCATTTAGGCTCTTTCCATCATGTGGCTGTTGTTGAAAATGCTGCTATAAACATTGGGGTACGACGAGTCCGCTATGCATCAGCACTCCTGTATCCCTTGGGTATGTTCCTAGCAGTGCTATTGCTGGGTCATAGGGTAGATCTATTTTCAATTTCTGGAGGAACCTCCACACTGTTTTCCAGAGCGGCTGCCCCAGTTTGCATTCCCACCGACAGTGCACGAGGCTTCCTGTCTCTCAAATTCATGTCCGATGTGCCTGTAGCTTGCCTTTTCCTTGCCTTTCTAGCGAAGAATGGAATGTCTGTCTGACAACAATTTTGTGATAACACTTTCTAGAGAGAAAATAAGAGAACTCTATCTCTGGTCTTTGATCAAAAATCGATAGAAATTAGCTTTTGAAAAAAATTGTTCCCTGTCTAGAGAAGAGTCGTTCAGCTTAACAGCGTGTTATTAGCAATGCCGTGTGAGTTTTCAGGATAGCTGTCGTCTTCGGAAATCTGTATTCAGTTTCTTTCATCTCGGGGCTGGAAGGTTTGAGGACATTGTTTGAGGATGCTGTGAGTCTCCCAGGGCAGGAATCAATCTTCACGAATGGGCAGCAATCACTAGCTACTTTGCTGCGGTCATTCTGGTAGAGGTGTTACGAATTTTATGGTATCTTTGCCGGTTCCAGTATTTCAGAAATCAGCAGGAACCTGCTCGGAGGTAAGTCGGCGGGGACAATCAGTGAGGGAAGAGTCCACGCCCGGACGCTGGTTGGCAAAGGTGTGGCGTCCAGTCACACGGAGCAGGTGCACAGGTGGGGCGCCCTGGGCGCCCGGGCTGGGAGAGTGTGCGGGAGTCTGGTGAGGAAGGAGGTGGGAAACGGCATGAGATGGTTGCTGCTGGATCGGTAAACCCACGCAAGCAGAGGGAGGGTGGTGCGGGGACTGGTGGCGGCCGGGCGGACAAAACCCCGGTTTGAGTCCTGGCCACGCCACTGACCGGCCGTGATACCTGCTGTCGGCACGCGCGGGTGACCGCGGCCCACGTGCCCAGACCTGCATGCGGTGAGCCCCTGACCCAGCTTCCCCTAACCAGCGCCCGACGCCACGCCATCCAGCCAGAGGGGCAGGGGGACAGCGGGGAGTCACGGCGGGAGGTGAGGGTCGCAGCAGGTGGCGGCTGTCCTTCCCTTCTCACCCGGGCCCGCTTTTGTGTCGTCCCTTCCAGGGGAGTGGGCGGATGACCGAAGACACGGTTACGGCGTCTACTGCTACGTCAATAACGACACCTACACCGGAGAGTGGTTTGCTCACCAAAGGTGCGCGTTTTCCCCTCAGCTCGGTAGACCTACTTACGTAACGAGAACAGGATGCTGTCTTATTAAGAAGCAGAATCAGGGGCGCCTGGGTGGCGCAGTCGGTTAAGCGTCCGACTTCAGCCAGGTCACGATCTCGCGGTCCGTGAGTTCGAGCCCCGCGTCAGGCTCTGGGCTGATGGCTCGGAGCCTGGAGCCTGTTTCCGATTCTGTGTCTCCCTCTCTCTCTGCCCCTCCCCCGTTCATGCTCTGTCTCTCTCTGTCCCAAAATAAATAAAAAACGCTGAAAAAAAAAATTAAAAAAAAGGAAGCAGAATCATGATAAAAGCCCACTAGCCTGCCCTTGCCAGGCAGTTCAAACCCCTCACGGCTTTAAGGTGAGCACGCCGGGTGGCACGTCACGGGGCAGGTGCACGTTGTGGGGAGGGTATGTGGTCTTTCGTCCGAGAGCCCCGGGGGACAAGGAGGGCACAGAAGAACCCTCCTGGGGACACGGCCACAGCTCCCGGGAGCGCTGCCTCTTCCCCGCGTGGACCGGCCGAGCTGCGGGAAGGTCGTCCTTGTGCAGCTGGCGATGCCCCTCCCGCGACCGGGCACACGGGGCAGGAGCGCGCTTGGACGGGGCGCGGACAAGCCACATAGAGGCCACGCCCAATTTTAACGTCTGTCTCAGAAACGCGGGCGGTTTGCCCCATGTCGGAACAAAGCGCACTGCGCTCTCTGTCTTCACCAGGCACGGGCAAGGCACCTACTTCTACGCCGAGACGGGCAGTAAGTACGTAGGCACCTGGGTGAACGGACAGCAGGAGGGCATGGCCGAGCTCATTCACCTGAACCACAGGTACCAGGGCAAGTTCTTGAACAAAAACGTAAGTCACTGGGCAGCAACGTGTGCCTCCTCCCCCCGTCTGTGTACATATGTGAAGGAAGAACCCTAAAATCTCAGGAAGTCCTCCCGCCCCCTCCAAGTACAGGGAGCAGGTGGCCGTGCCTCTCCCCGGGTCTCTGGTGCCTACAGAGGGCAGCGTGGAGGGGGGCAGAGTAGAGAGCGAAATCCTCCCTGCCCCCCCAGCAGCGATCCAGCCAATCCTTGTAACACGGGGGGCATCCTTCCTCTCCTACGTGCTCCCCGTCATGGCTAGATCGGACGTGAAGCATCTCCTGCGGTTGTGCGTGCGGGTGTCTGGACTTTCTTTGCCCCGGGAGGCCCGGGGCCGGAGCCCCGGGGAGGCCGAGCCGTGCGTGAGCTTGCTTCCTGCAGGCTAGGCCACCCACCCTGGGCCTGGACTCAGGCGTGCCCGCGTTCAGTCTGCGGTGCTCGCGACTGCTCATTTCTGTCTGGAGGGCTCCGCGGCTTTGCCGAGCCCTGGTGGGGATACAGAGAAACCCCGGCTAATTCAGCACCCACCACGCTGCCATCCCCCGTGGCTTCGAGCAGGCGTTGGGCAGAAACTCTCCCTGAAGAGTTTCCCGAGCAAATTCAAGGTGTTGGAAGTTGACATGGGGAATATTTAACTGATTTCAGTGAGCCGCCTCAGACTCTCTTAAAACTCAGTTTTCATTTTCGTGTCGTTCATGCCCCAACTTTCCAGATTCTCCTTTCCAGTGTTTGTAAAACAGCACATTTCCCCCAAATCTATATGCTGCATATATGCAATTATACGGAATTCCCGGCAAAATTCTCTTGGGACGTTTTTTGGCATGGGGAGGTATGTGGAGGGAAAGAGAAGTCGGCAGGAGTTAATCGGGAAGAATCAACGAGCCTAGATGAGCCTGGAGGACAAGGGCTTTGTTCTGCCGGGTAGTGAAAGTGTGCTAGAAACACAGGAGTTCAGCTGACCCTTGAACAGTGCGGGGTCAGGGGCGCTGACCCCCACACAGCCGAAGATCCACAGATAGCTTTTGGCTCTCCCAAAACGTGACTGCTAACAGCCTGGTGTCGGCTGGATGCCTTACCAGTGACACAAACAGTCGATTAACACACACTTTGTACGTCGTAGGTATTATACACTGTATTCTTACAATAAAGTAGCTAGAGGAAAGGACACGTTATTAAGAAAATCATAAGGAAGAGGGGTGCCTGGGTGGCTCAGTCGGTGGCACGTCCGACTCTCGGTTTCAGCTCGGTTTCATGGTCTCGCGTTTCGTGGGTTCGAGCCCCACGTTGGGCTCTAAGCTGACAGCGCAGAGCCTGCTCGGGTCTCTCTCTCCCTCTCTCTCTGCCCCTCCCCCGCTTGTGCTGTCTCCGTCTCTCTCAAAGTAAGTAAATAAACTTAAAAAAAAAATTAAAAAAAAGAAAACCACAAGGAAGAGAAGATACATTTACAGCGCTTTCCTGTATTTATTGAAAAATATCTCGTGTCAGTGGACTCGTGTAGCCCAAACCCACATTATTCAAGGGTCAGCTGCCCATTCCAGTTGTAGGGCACCCAGACACGTGGCCCCCTCTGCTGCCCACCTGACCTCCAGCCTCCAGCCCTCCCTTCTTCCCCTGCTTCTTCTCCCGGGGCCGTGTGACCCCCCTCACCCCCCCACGTCTTTCTGTGCAACCCACACGCACACACTTACATACGTGGGAAAACATTACATCAGGACATGGAAACATACACATTTGCGCATTTGGGGATATCCGTGTAGGTTAGACCCTGCAATCGTGGAGTCCACAAATATTGACATTTTAAATTGTGATCGATGCTGCCAACTTCCCTCCAAAGCTGTGCCAGTTTGCACTCCCGCCAACGGCAGTCTTTAACCTTTTTGCAAATCCGATGGATAAAAAAATATTTTCACGTTGTTTTAATGCGCTTTTCCCCGATTCCTAGTGAAGTCCAGCAACCTTACACCCTTTTGCTACTGGCTTGACTTTTCCTCAGAGAATCACCTGTTCCAACCCTTGCCAGCAAATTGTTAAAACAAATTTAAAGCTGTGATAAATGAAACCGAGATACGCGAGTGGAGAAATACAGATCAATGACGTGGATTAGAGAGTCCGGGGACAGATTCAAGTGCCTACAGTAATCTAGCTCCAGAAAAGGGCGTCGTTTTAAGTCAGTGAGGACCCGACAGGGACAAGTGAAAGAGTGGTCCCAGGACCCTTGATAACCACTGGGGGTGGGGCAGGGAAGCAATGTCAGGGTTCCCCCTCTAACATTGGATGGAGACATGCGAGGACAGGAAGAAAGGTTTAAGCGTGAACAAAGTCACAGAAAAAAAATAGGTGAATGTTTATTAACTTTGAAATGAGGAGAGAGGACTCTCTAAACAGAAATAGAAAAGGAAAACCCAGTAGAGCTTGTTGATAAAAATAACCCCTTATAGATTAGAATGCACTATAAAGAAAATTTAAGAGGGGTGCCTGGGTGGCTCAGTCGGTTGAGTGTCCGACTTTGGCTCAGGTCATGCTCTCGTGGTTTGTGGGTTCCAGCCCTGCATCGGGCTCTGTGCTAACAGCTCAGAGCCTGGAGCCTGCTTCAGATTCTGTGTCTCCCTTTCTCTCTGCTCCTCCCCTGCTTGTGCTCTCTCTCTCTCTCTCTCAAAAATAAACATTACAAAAATTTTTAAAAATTTAAGAGATACACGACCAATGGGGTTAGGGTATTTCTAACATTAATATAAATATAAAGCACTTATATCAATCAGTGTGATTTAAGTGGCCAAAAAATGTTTAAAAAAAATTCAACCCTACTAATAGCTTAAAAATGTGACTTCATGGTGAGATCCTGTTTTCTATATGTTAAAAAAAAATGTAAAAGTATGTTAAAAAAAAATCTAAAAGTAGAACAAAATGTTAATGCCCAGGAAAAAACAAGAGTTTGAGGACAAGGTGTTCTTGAGTGCTGTTGTGGGAAGGGACATTATTGGAGGCTCATTCTGGTCAATAGATTTAAAAAAAATACGTATGTCTATATCTTTTGTGTGTAAATATGTGCACAGTGTATGTGCGTGCGTGCGCGTGCTGTTGCCCAGAAATTCTACTTCTGGAAACTCCCCCGCGGAAAATGTCAAGAGGGGACATAAGATGTGACTCTGTTTGTGTTTCCTGCGGTGGCCTTTGTCCAAGACTAGTATCGGCATACCAAATATTAGCGGAGTAAATGGGTGAAACAGACTATATTAACTCTTGTTTTTAATAGTTTTTTTAATGTTTATTTTATTTTATTTTATTTTTTTCAACGTTTATTTATTTTTGGGACAGAGAGAGACAGAGCATGAACGGGGGAGGGGCAGAGAGAGAGGGAGACACAGAATCGGAAACAGGCTCCAGGCTCTGAGCCATCAGCCCAGAGCCCGACGCGGGGCTCGAACTCCCAGACCGCGAGATCGTGACCTGGCTGAAGTCGGACGCTTAACCGACTGCGCCACCCAGGCGCCCCAATGTTTATTTATTTTTGAGAGGGGGGAGGGGCAGAGAGAGAGGGACAGGCAGAGAGAGAGGCCCTCGGCAATTCCGGGCGCCACGAGTACAAAAAGGCTTTCTTTAACCCGCACCGGCCTTCCCGCGACGTGACTTTGGGCGGGATTTCTGCAGCAGGTGCACTGGACGTTGGGCAGTGAACTTGGGAATGAGGTGCTTCTCGGTTTCCCTTTGCTCGCAGCCCGTCGGCCCTGGAAAGTACGTGTTCGACATTGGATGTGAGCAGCATGGGGAGTACCGTCTGACAGATGTGGTACGTGGCAGACCGCATACTGCTTCTCTTTTCGTGGGCGACCGAGCTGCCCCGGGACGTGGACCCTACGGCCCCGACGAGGTCGGACGGGAGTGGTGCCAGCCCTCGGCATCGTCCACGCTCTCCTCCTCCTTCTGGGCGTGCGGGCGTTGGTTTGGCCCCCAAGTGCCAGGGCTGAGTGGTATCGCGTCACGGTTCTCGCTGGAGCCCCGAGTCGGGGGGCTGTGGTCCCCCCAAGTCCGTCCAGCGACACTGCTCCCCGCGTGCGGCGGGTAGCTCTCCTAGTTTTGTCTTTTTGTCCCTCTCCGGTACTCAGCAGTAATGCTAATGCGACCTCGGTTCTCCCTGGTCGAAGAGGAGATTAGCCCCGAATGAGGTCATTAGCAGGCATCCGTGTGTGCGCGCGCGCGCGCGCGCGCGCTGGGGGAGCGCCGTCTGTGCTGGATTTCCTGTCATTGTCACCTGATGGGGCCTGTAGGTAACAGGCACTTTATCTACAGCACCCCCCACGTCCCCCGGGCACCCCCGCACCCAGCCGCTGCTCAGCCCCTCTTTTCCTGCTGGGCTCCACTTCTGTGTGTCAGTCTCCCGGAGCCCCTGGGTCCCCCAGACAGCCTGTGGTTCCCAGAGGTCTGCAGAGTGAACGTCCACCTTCTCTGCGGTGGCCGGGACGCCGTATGAGCCCACAGTGACCCGTCCCCTGGCCTTATGGCCCCTGCTTGCCTTCACGGCCCCTTTGGACCAGCTGACACGGACCGAGGTGGGGCCAGCATCCTAGCTCACTACCCAATATGAAAAGGCCCAAATGCTCGATTCTGTTGCTAAAACATAGGCCCCGCCCCCATGTCCAGTAGAGGACGCGTCGTCTGAGCGAGGGGCTCCCAGGAGCCGACGCGCCTACCAGCAAGGAGAGGGGTTTGACGCGTCAGCCCCACGGGGTACGGCCCCCCGCATCTACGTCTGCGCGGAGCCCCGTGCGTGCGCGTCAAGTGCAAACGCAGTTAATTGCTGTGCTGTTGGATCGTGACAGCGACGTGGCGCGTGCTCGCTGGGCTCCGCCTGGGGCGGAAGCCTCTTACCCGCCCCCCGGAGGAACCCGTGGGCTGAACTCATTCCACTGCCCCCCCGAATCTGGCCTTTGTGGTCTCACTAGTGGTCGCACAGTTATTTTGCTTTGTGAAGTGATAAACACTAAAACAGCGGCGTCGTGGGCGGTTGAAGTGTGTCCCGGGAGAAGTTCTCAGAGGTCGGGGCCTCTAAGTAGGGGAAAGTAGGAAGAACATTCTAACAGCTCTAAGGGGGAGAAATAGTGCCCTAAGCCCCCAGACTGCTCCTGTTCGGGAATAAGCCCGCGTCCGAGGCCACCTTGTGCCTTCTGGGACGGTGACTGGTCTGTGATGAAGCAGAGGAACCCGGGTGTCATGGTGCACGCAGGACGCGAGCCGACGGGGGCTCCAGGGGCGGTCCCCCGGGCCTGGGCCTGGGCCTGCTTCGTGGGCATCACCGGGGCCTCCGCTAGAAGCGCAGGTGACCGGGCCCCACCCCGATGTCCGGACGCGGCCGCTCTGAGCCGTGTCTTCACGGGTCCTCTGCTGATTCTGGGACGGTTCCCTTTGCAGCACGGCCGTCCTGGGGCATGGGTGCCACACGACACGGGGGACGGGGCTCAGATATTTTGAAACTGCCTCCTCTATTTCCAAGTGACTCAGAGGAATAGGGAGGTGGCTGTCACTCTTTGCCATAGGTATCATCCTGTATGTGACAGTGACGCTTTCCACACTTGTGGGCTGATATTCAGACCTTTGGAATTTCGGGATAGCTATAAAGCTGGGGAGGAGCTGGTCTGCTTGGCCCGGTGGGCGTGTGCCGGCCGCTGACCATTGTCGGGATTATACACTCTTACAGAAGACCCCACGCTTAGAGGTGATCAACGCTCGGTCTGCTTTCACAGAATTCCATTTTCCCTGCAGAATCCTCGATTCTAGAGCTTTTAGTGTTTAGGCCCTTTCATATTATATGGTTGTCTCAGGACCCTCTCTGTCCCGTCCTTACGGTGATGCTGGTCTCGTTACACATAAAGAATCTGGGAGCTGGAAAGTGTGGCCAAGCGCGGGAAGGCGCACTGAGCCTGGGTCAGTTCCCAGCTGTTCCAGAGGGAAGGCTTGGGAGTGTCGGGTCTGAGAGCCGTTCACGGCATGCACGGGGGAGCCGGCAGGTGCCGCGTGGCGATGCCCATCCGCTCCTCGTCCTAGCGCTTCCCAGACCCACCCTCCAGCCCAGATCACCACCAGGGCCAGCTGGCAATCGGGCCGACCCCTGAGCCGTGCGGTGACAACGCCCGAGTGGCCCCTCACTGTGAGCATCCCATGGCGAGTTCACAGAGACATCAGTAATTTTACATTTTCAAACTTAAAATAGGAAAGAGGAGAAGAGGAAGAGGAGGAGGAGGTGACCCTGATGACCGTCGTTCCCAAATGGAAGGCCACCAGCATCACAGAACTGGCTCTGTGGACACCGACCCTCCCCGAGGAGCAGCCACCTGCGGACGGGACCATCCAGGAAGAGGCTCCGGGACCCGAGGGTGCGGGGTGTGGGGGAGGGCGCCTCCTCTCCGTGGGCCGGTGGCCGGTTGAGCTCTGGGAGTCAGACTCAGCCTGTTTCGTGTGCAGGATGTAGTCAGGGGGCCGGGAGCCTTGGGGGTCGGACCCTCCCGGCGGGGCAGGAAGGAGCAGTGGCAGAGACTGGCTGGAGGGACAGCCTGGCTGGTTCCACGGGAAAGCCCTGTGGTTAAGAGCCCCCCCCCCCCCCGCCGCCTCGGTCAGCGACTGTCTGTGGGCGAGAGCTCGGGCAGGGCCGACAGCAGCTGGGCAGCAAGTCCTTCCCGAGGAGGGTGCGGCCTCTGTGCCCGGCCCAGGGTCTTCCCGAGAAGCAGCCACCGTGCCGTGGGACGATGAAGAAGGTGACACCGTGCGGGGGTCCTTGCGTCGCAAGTGATTGAAACCCAAACCCGAACTGGCCCAAGTGAAATTATACTAACACGCTGGGGTCCCTACCGCTGTGGGGTCGGGGGTAGAGGTGCCTCCCCGGGCCTGGTGGGGTCAGGCCTCGGCTCTCTGGTCTCTGCTGTGTGCACTCCATCCCCTTTGGAGAGCGGTGCTCACCGACTTCATCAGATTGTGGCCCCATCAGCGCTGGAACCCTGGGGGACAGAGCGTGTCTTGTCAGTGGGGAGTAGAGTTCCCCCTCTGCGCCCCTCGCCGGGGAGCGGGACAGGCGCTCCTGGTGCAGGCTGGACTGGGTGACTTCGGGAAGGGGGGGGTCCCCGGAGGGGTGGCGGGCGCCCTATCAGCAGGAGGCCGCCTGAGACAGGCCGCAGCCCACACGACAGCAGTTCTCATGGCTCCGTCTCAGGTGGCGGGGAGCCCGCGGAGGACGACCAGGCTCTGGCGGACCTTTCCGAGGGGGAGGCTGACCTCACGAGGCCTGGGGAGGACGACGAAGACGCCACCAGGGAGGAGGGGCGCGAGGACGGCCAAGAGGAGCTTCGATACGGCGCCATCGACCAGGGTGAGCTCTGTAGGTCTGCTTGGGGCTGCAGGTTCCTGGAGCCTTTGAAGGTCTTCCGAGAGCTGTGGGCACCAGCAGTCCGGGGAGGGCTCTCTTCAAACCGGATTTTTTAAATCTGATTTAAGGCGGGTGTGTTGGCGCTGAGGGGGCGGGTGGTCTGGGAACGGCTGGCTCTAGACGGTGGTTGGAGGGCCAGGGGCCCCGCGCAATTTAGTTTGTCTCTGTTGCAGAGTAAGAGCAAATGTCTTTCCCGGTTTTTTGGAGATACCTGAAAAGATGAACTCCGTAAATCAGGTTTCAATCTAAATGCTTGAGGCGCATGGAGCGTTAGGCTTTTGTTGGCAAGTGATTGTAAGCGCTGCAGGGCCACCCGAGAAGCCCGCGCTGGCGCCGGGTGGCCCGTGGCTAAGGGGCGGCCCGGTGACGTCTCACTTGTCCCCCTGCCTCCTGCATGTGGACCGGACGCCCCAGGGTTTGCGAGGGGGGAGTAGGCTGCGTCCGTAGAGCATGGAAACAGCACGGAGAGGCTGATACGGAGTATCCCCGATGGGATGACCGGGTGCTTCCCAGGGGAGCCGAGAGGCACTGAGGGCCCGACAGGAAGTGAGCGGAGAAGCATGTGCCATGTGCCCGCGTGTGCCTGTGCACGCCTGTGTGTGCCCGTGTGTGCTTGCGTGTGCCCGTGTCTTCCTGCCGTGTGCCTGCGTGCACAATTACCCGAACTCGAGACTTAACGTGATTCTGACAGTGTGTCTGAGGTTCACCCTGCTCATCACTTCTGACATGTTACAGAGCCCACTTCCCAAAACAAGGTAACTCGATTTCATGAAGCATTCAAGATAACATCTTTCCAGAATGTAGCAAGTCCCCGCTTTTCTTTCGATTGATGCAAAGGCCAAATAGTGACCCCTCGCGCTTGTAAAGCTGCCCGTGTTTGGACGGCGTGTGGGCAGAGACGTTCCCGAGCTCACACTCGCCGACGTGAACATTCTCAGCCTGGACCTGGAATACAACTTTGCTTAATGTATTAACCGGTGCCAAAGAAAAAACCCACCAGTGTCTGTGTGAGATAAAATTGAACACTCCTTTTTTTTTTTTGCCCGAGAAATGCTTAATATTTATGATACTATTCACTGCAAAAGACCTGTTAGCTCACAGAATTTCAAGATAGCAAGAGGGACGTGGGATATACTCATGTTTCTTTGTCCCCCCACCCTCCAGGAAATGTTAATTTTGAAGAAGAGGAAAGTAAGCAGGGAGAGCAGCCCGCGTGAGGGGAAGCAAACGGGAAGAGTAGGAGAATGCGTCACAAACGCGCTGTTACTTGGCCCGCTGACGCGAGTCCATCCAACTATCTTACTAGTTGTTTATATGGTTCACTATAGTGACAATACGAATAAATTTCTTCCTCATCCTTTGCTTGTGGAGGAGCTTCTGCTTACAGTTCTTTAAGCCAGAAGTCGCCAGGTTATTCTGCTGTGTTTGCCCAGTGGTCTTTTCTCTTGAGACAAAGAAAGAGGTCCCACGACCCAGACTCCGCAGAAGATGGTTCATGGCAGCGGCCTCCTGGCCGAGCTCGTGGAGTAACTACTCACCAAAGCTTCTCTCTCAGGCCTTCCTCGACAGAGCCAGGAAGACGCCTGGAAAATAACCCCGTGTGCAACGCGCACAAAGCACAGAGTGATGAATAGGCTATGGGCTTGAGCGAGAAACCATCGGCTGCCATCGGAGGGGGCGCTCCTGGCCATCCTAGGGCTGCAGCATCCCAGTGTGGGTTTCGGGGGTCCCTGCGGATAGTTGAAGGGCAGGGCTGCCCACAGGCTTGGCTCTGGCCTGTGGTGCCAACTCTTCGGGTCCTCCAGTGGGCCGGGGGCTAACGTAGATCACGAGCTCTCTGTCCCAGCCCCTCCTGACTGCCCAGCATGGCTGTGAAGTCCGGAGCTCCCGGAGGAGCCCCTGTCCCCTGTCTACCCCAACTCCACGAAGAGCATCTGTCTTCCTCCACCCCCAGAGTGGCTCGCAGGGGGGGGTCTTCATCACCCCAGAATGGCGTTCGTAGCTGGTGCGCCCGGCGCCGTGCCCTGCATCTGGTCATCCGGTCCCCAGAGCGGGGGGGCCTCTTTAAGAACAATGCATTATTAACATGGCCTCCGAGCCTCTCCACAGAAACGCACACAGCATTACGAATCTAAAATTACACCAAGGCAGATACTGTTCTAGGATAAGAAATTTCAAAAAAAAATTACCCACTCAGAGGCCAGCGAGTCCACAAATAGCACATCTAGAAAACTATCGGAATACGGTGTGAATTCGCCACACGCCCTGAGCCTGTCTCTTCCTACGACGATAATTTTGCAAGATTTCCTGCAGGGAGATCAGCAAGGTCATCACCGTTTTCCCTTGTGTGTGGTTTGTAATTCCTGGCAGTTGATGGGCTAGAGCATTGCCCCTCACACCCCACATCTCTTGGCTCACAAAACTGCCTTCGACTGTGCGCTATGTACAGGCGGTCTGATAGATCCTACTGGGCACCGAAAATTGTGCACGGCGCATCATCAAGTTCCCGACGGGAGAGCGTCCTGTAGATGAAGTGACGTCCACACTCTAGAGCCTGGTGTCCCTCAAAGCTCGTTCCTCCACTCCCACAGACGTGGTGCTGGGTCCACGGGACAAGGGCAGATGGAGACCTGACCTTTGACCCCATACCTGTGTGTCAGAGTGCAGGGTAAGTCACCCAAACGGGTGGCAGGAGTATTTCCGGAAGCTATTCCAGAGCAGCATGCAAGAATGGAACCACACGTGGGAGTTACTACAAACCAGTAACACGCATGTATTCCAGAAACCCCCACCTGCCAAATCCATCCCCGATTGGGCCCTCCCTTAGCGTGTTCTTTTTTTTTTTTAAGTTTATTTATTTTGAGACAGAGAAAGGGAGAGCACAAACAGGAGAGGGGCAGAGAGAGGGAGAGAGCGAGAATCCCAAGCAGGCTCTGTGCTGTCAGCACAAAGCCCGACAGGGGGCTCAGTCCCGTGAATCCCGAGATCGTGACCTGAGCTGAGATCAAGAGTCGGACGCTTAGCCGACTGGGTCACCCGGGCGCCCCATCCCTTATCATGTTCTAAAAGTGCTGTGATGGCTGTATTGCCACCCATCACCAGGGGACAGGTGTCAGAATGCCTCAGAGGGAAAAGAGACAGAGGACTTAGATGGTCATGGGGAAGATACTTGTGCCAAATGCACAAGAGCCTGTACCTGTGAGAGCACACCGTCAGGGTGTGGAGGGACCTCGGGCTCGTGAGCCTTCACACCCTTTATTGGGCGCAGTCCCTCCCACGTCGCTGGTTTTCAGGACGGAGCTGCTGTCTGCAGACTATTGCAGCCCCTGGTTGTGTCTGGGCTCTCTTAGCTTGTTCTGCTATCCCCTGTATTTCTAATTTCTAGAAGTTATGGCCAAAGGCTTGGTGGATTCACCGTTCACGAACAGTTAGCTAAATGCACCGTTTTTTGCTGTTGTGTACTTCCTGTGTCATCTGATCAGAAGACACAGTGTGGCTGGCTGGCTCCTGAATTAGCTCTGCCACCCTGCACTGAGCAGCCTGACCCCTCTTGTCCCACGCAGCCAAAAGCGGCGTGTATGCTGTGAACACTGACATCGTACGACCTTCTGCCCTCCATCCTCACCGCCCGGTTTCAACACCAGCTCCTGATCATTGTCCGAATCTGTTTCATTGTTACCTTACTTTCTCGCGGCTGCTGTCTCAGATCACCACAAACAGGGTGATTCAATCAACAGACGTCTATTCCGTCACCGTGCTGGAGGCTGGGAAGTCCAAACCTGAGGTCTGTGCAGGGCGGTGCTCCTTGAGGAGCTCTAGGGGAGGACCTGTCCTTGCAGCTCCTGGTGGGTCCGGTGCTCAGTGACTACCCTGATGCCCCCTCTTCCATCTCACGTGTCCCTCTGCTTCTCTCTTGCAAGGACCCTTGTGATTGGATGGTCCGGGACCACGACCCCATCTCAGGTCGCTTGATTTAATCACACCTGCAAAGACCCTGTTTTCAAAGAAGTGACATTTACAGATTCCAGGGATTAGGACCCGAAATCTTTTGGGCCACCCCTCAGACCATTACAACCATGGTTTAAACAGTGGTTTTCCTTTTTTTTGTTGTTATTAAAAAAATTTTTTTTTAACATTTATTCATTTTGGAGAGTGAGAGAGACAGAGCATGAGCGGGGGAGGGGCAGAGAGAGAGGGAGACACAGAATCCGAAGCAGGCTTCAGGCTCGGAGCTGTCAGCACAGAGCCTGATGTGGGGCTCAAACTCACAGACTGTGAGATCGTGACCTGAGCCGAAGTCAGATGCTTAACTGACTGAGCCACCTAGGTGCCCCCGGATCTCTCTCTCTCTTTTTTTTTTTTTTTTTTTTTTTTTTTTTGAGCGATCCTTGTGGCCTCGTGGATTTTCACTGAGTCAGTGTGTTTCAACCCAGTGCAATCCTCATTCTTTACTGTGCTGAAACGGACAGCTTTGGCCACTGGTAGCTCCTTGTGCTTACTTCTGGTCCTTCTGACACAACCCCATCAGTCCTTGAAAATTTTATTACATTTTCCCAGTGCTTTTGATGTTCTGTAATTTATTTTTATATAATTCCAAACTTACAAAAAATTTGCAAGAATAGTAAAAGGAACTTGTATTTTCTTCGCCCAGACTCCGGAATTGTTTCCATCTTGCCCCGTTTGCTTTAGAGAGAGCAAAAGAGAAAGAATAGTGTGTGTGTGTATAACTGTATACATGTGGTTCCGTGGTCACGCTTATCCGAGGACGATGTGTTCCCAGACCCCCGCACATGCCTGAAACATGGGTAGTACCTAACTCCACATAGACTATGTCCTCCCTATACATACACGCATACATATAATAGAGTTTAACTTATAAATCAGCACCGTAAGAGATTAGCAACAATAATAACAACATAGAACAATGATAATATTCTCTAATGAACGTTATATGAACGTGGTTTCTGTCTCTCTCTCTCTCTCTCTCTCTCTCTCTCTGCGCTCCCCCCACCTGTGATGATGGGAGATAATAAAATGCCGCGTGATGAGGTGAGGTGAGTGTCGGAGACGTTGTGACCTAGCGTTAGGCTACTGTTGACCTTCCGATGACACATCATCTGCTTCCAGATGGTGATGGACTTTCGACACAAAATGAACAAAACTTTTCATTGTTTTAAAGTTTATCAATTTTGAGAGAGAGAGAGAGAGTGCACAAGTGGGTGAGGGGGCAGAGAGAAGGGGAGACAGAATCCCAAGCGGGTTCTGTGTCACCAACACAGAGCCCGATTCAGGGCTCAGGGCTTGAACTCGCAAACTGTGGGATCATAACCTGAGCCGAGATCAAGAGTCAGACGCTTAGCCGACTGAGCCACCAGGGGCCCCTGCCTCCTTGTCTTCTTGTCAGAGTCCTTGATGTGCAGGACTTTGAAGCCAGGCGAGTCTAACTGGGCAGATGTACCCCCGGCTCCTGGATTCTCCGCTCACTTTCCAAGGCTGTGGCTGCCTGAGCCCAGCCCTCTGGCTCTTCAGACTGGACAGGGGCCGAGGTCACTCTGCGTGGTTGCAGCGGGTACGGGCTGAAGCCACACGAACGGAAGTCACCCTTACCAGCTTTTCCTGCCGCCGTTGGCTCTCCTAGAAGCTGGGTGCTTTTCGTTCACTGTCCACTGGCACCGGGGCCTTGTTTTGTAACCTCCGCAGAGCGCGTGGCTCTCGTCCTTGGGAAGGCTGGGTCCCGAAGGGGCTCGCCAGGTATGGAGCCTGCCGCGTGTGACGCTGGGCCGAGCACAGAACTGTTCGCCACATGTCTTTATCACAAGTGGAACAATGGCGACATTCTTCTTGACCTCAAGGTGGAAACGGTTCTTGTCCCCTGGCCTCCGCCAGCCTTACGGCTTTGTCTCCGCTGGAGCCGTCCTGGGGGCTGCTCCCCGCATGTTTGCCCTCCTGGGTGATGCTCTTGGGGCCCCATCTCAGAGAAGTTCCTGCACCTGCCCGTTCTTCTCCCTGACAGTCCAGAGGGATGGCCTGGGCCCTGGCCAGGCCAGCTCTTCTCTCTCACTGGGGACCCAGGCTCCCAGGGTCCTCCTGTCAGATGCACCCCTGTTCTTCCCTGCTGACTTGGTCTGGTCTCAGTTTGGGCAGCAGGTAAGGTCTTCCTGGTGACCAACCCCCACCTGGGAGCCATCCTGAGCCACCTCGTTCGAATAAGAGATGCTCCTGACACCCCGGAAATTCCAAGGGACTTAGGAGCTCAGTTTCAGGACCTAGGGTCAAACACCGAGTATCTCTCATCACCTAAGAAATTATAAGTGTTTTGGGATTTTAAAGAACAAAAACTCAACCAAGTAACTTTATTTATTTAAAATTTATTTTATTTTAGAAAGAGAGAGAATGTGCAAGCAGGGGAGAGGGGCAGAGGGAGGGGGGAGAGAGAGAGAATCTTAAGCACACTCCACACTCACTGCAGAGCCTGCTGCGGGGAACGATCTCGTGAACCGTGAGATCATGACCTGAGCCAAAATCAAGAGTCGGACGCTTAACCGAAAATGTAAAGATCTAATTGGCTTTACTGGCGGGTTCGTGAATGGGGCACCATCCCACCTGCCAAATGGACGGGAGCTCTGAGCAGTTGTACGGAACGGAAGCCTTTCGGGGGCAGAAATGGGCGGGACCAGGAAGTTATTAGCAGAAGGCAAACCGTTGTCTGAGGCAAGGTCACTTTCCCCTGGGAAGGCAGGGGGTCTCATCAGGCAGGCCACCCGCTCGTGCTGATCAGAAAAGCTCAGGCCCACGGTTCCCAGTCCCGCCACGGGGGAAGGCTGCAACTCCTGTCAGGTCGGTATTAAGCCTTGGTGGCGCCCAGCTACGACTTTGCACGATTTCCCTCTTGGCGAATACGAGGTAAAGGTGACCTGTGTTCATCGTTTTTAGTTTATCAAACTGAAGTCCGATCGAGCCCGAGCTTTCACAAATAGTGAAACGTGGATTTCGCTGTTTCACCTAGACTGTCCTCGGGTGACTTTTTCTCAGCGCCCTCATCTTCTGGTAAGGAGAGCTTCCTGATGTGCTTATTTTTACAACGGCCCCGGTAGTGACCACCGCCCCACTGGATACTGTCCTCTGAGAGGGGGATCCCAGCAGGAAACGGATGACCCTCTCCAAACAGGGTGATTCAAGGGAGCACTTGGTAAAGGGAGGGCCTCCCTAGAGAGGTGTGAACTGGGTGTAGAAAACTGGCTGGGAAAAAGGCATCAGTCAGGTCCCTTCTTAGCAGACCACGGCTTCTGGTACCCAAACAGGTCACGCAGCACTTTGAAGGTATCTCCTTCGTGTCCAGGGACCCCGTGGAAAGGAGCCAGCCACACAGGCCAGTGGATCAAGACACCGTGCCCTCTGGAGGCGTCCAGGCCCGCCTGACCCCTGGTGGCCAGATGCTACTCCCACTCTGGGATCCCATTATCCCTGCTGACATCGGAGTTCAGTGCAGGGGCTGTGCCCCCAGCACCCCCTCCAGGCTGCAGAGGACAGCCCGGGGCTCGGCAAGGACTCCCATGCAATCTTCTTGTCCTCGGGGCCCCCAAAGGCGGGAGGCTATGACGAGGCAGTGGCTGAGTCAGTTGCAGAGAACAAATCCGTTTCCCCACTTCTGCGTCCCTGAGCCTTCGACCTCTGTCCTGGACAGCAGCCCAGGACCTCAAATAGTCTGCCCTCATTAATTCCACACCACCCTTGTTCAGGCTTCAGGTAGTCAAGCTGGTGACTCATTGACTACGCCTTCGGGGCTTGAGGCAACGCGTACGCAGATCCCAGGCGAGGGCGCTTATGTCGAACATTTCAGCAAATCTCGACTAATTCCACCCTATTTGGTCTGCCGCTTGCTCCCGGGTTCCTGCTGGCGTGCTGGGGGTACCCGACGTCTTCCCCTGTGTGGGCAGCCCCCTCCTGGAAAGGTCTGTGTCCCCCGACCCGGGCTCCGTTGACCTCAACTCTTCTCTGGGGCCGGAGCGATGAGAGGAGGAGGGGGCCCTGAGAACCGACAGCAGATCAGAGGAAACTTCCCCAGAAGCAGGTGTGGAAAGGCTTGTGTAGCAAAGAAAGGGTGGCTTCCTTCCCTGGGGGAGAGCAGAGTGGAGGCGTAGAGGGGAAAGGGAGGAGGGAGAGGAGGGGAGGGGAAGAGAGGGGGATGTTTCTCTACCGACAGGGGAATTTGCGCTTTCAAATCTTCAGCCTCTCATCCGCTTCTGGCCAAATGTGTCCACGACGTGTCTCCACCTCTCACTCCCTTCTAGCACCTTCTCCTGGAAGCGATCTGACAGGGTTGAGCATTTGATGGGCTCTCGGCTCTTTGCCGCCCTCCAGCCCCATAATCAGACCCATGTCCTTGGCACATCTGCCCGGTGATCAGCGGAGGAGGACCCTTGAGTCCCCGTGCTTGGTCTTGTTTGTATGCCCACGGTTTTTCGTCTCTCTCTCCCTGGACGTGTGCCTCCAGGGCCATGAGACGCCAGGTGACTGACGGTGCAGTCTGTGTTATTAGTTGCTATGGTGACAGCCACAGCTAAAGTGAGCAGTAGGGATGCTACTGCTCGCCGTGGGTGACCTACTCCTTGTCCCAGCCAGCGATGGGGTGACCACAGCTGGTTGGTGTGGAACCTGATAATGGGAGAAGCTCTTTCTTGAGCCACTTTGGTACCAATGACTTTATTAGTCAAGGCCGCGGCAGGAGTAAATGCACGAAGGTGAGGGTAGCTTGACAGAAACCTCGTAAGGGAGTGAGCTGTGGAAATAGATACCCCAACCCCGCCCTCCTTCCGGGCGCCACCCCCCCAGGCTCCCCATGGCCCCGAGGACACAGAAGCCTGGGTGATGTGTCCACGCAGGTCAGCCTGGAGACAGAGAGGCAACTGGAAGTCCTCGAGCTCACTGCCTACCCAGCCCTTGGCCTGGTACCCAGCCTGGCACAGTGTGGACCCCCAATGATGCATGCTGCAGGAACACTTCTGGAGGAGGAGGAGAAAATGACCATCAAGTGAAACACTGTCCGTGCCTCCAGCTTCCCTGTGGTTCGGATTTTACCGACGGGCAAATTATGTATGTGTCTAGATAGTTATAAAGTCATGGGACCGTCTTCCCCTCATACGGGGGTCTTGCCTTTGAGCAAAGCTGACATGAACACCTGGTGGCCAAGTTCAAGGGGCTGATCTTCGTAAGGGATTTGCGATAGGATTCCTTTACAAAGCAAGTCCCCCTACAGCGGTGGCTCTCAAACTCCAGCGGGCGAGCACCAGAATCACCCGGCGGGCTTGTTAAAACACAGGTTACTGGGCTCGACCCCAGACTTTCTGACTCAGTGAGCCTGAGTTGGCGGGACCTCAGAGGGTACGTTTGTAACAGGCTCCCAGGGGATGCAGGTGCTGCCGGTCTCGGGACCCCACTTCGAGAACCACCTGCTTAGGGCCTTTCTGACGTGCCTCGGGGTCACGGTGGTCAGGACCCACGAGGGGACGCGTCCGGGTGCCGGGATTCGGGCACCAGCCTCACAACCAGCCAGCTTCACGACTGCCTCTGCATGTGATGTGATTTCTCCATCCTAGATCGGAGTTGCCTTGAGGATCCGATGAGATAACGCAGGGACCTGCTTATCACAGCAGCTCCAAGGACTGAACCTTTGCCTGGCAGTCGCTGCCGTCGTTAGACTCAGTCCGCTCAAGTTTGTTTTATGCAGCAGTGGCCCAGAACACATCTGCTGAACGAAACAGACCTGAAAACGGTTGCCTGGAATCTGAATTGTTAAGAGTGCGTAAAACAGATTACACGACACTATTGGATTCCATTGCCTTTTGCAGATGCAATACAAATGCGTTTCATGATGCCACGAAGTTCGGAACGTTGGCAAGTCGCAGGGTATGTTAAGATCACAGAGGATTATAACGGGGCTCCCGTAGGTTTATCACCACAATAAAAACAACTACGGAAATGGACGATAAGCCATTATACTCTGGGGGTTTCCTTCGTTGCTGTCCCTAGGACCCAGCAGGGCCAAGGACCAGGTCGGATTTACAAGGAGGGGCCCAGTCTGGTCTGAACGGGGAACAGTGGGTAGTTTTCCCTGTGAGTAACCCCGGGCTGTACCTGCCATACTCAGCGCACCGGGGTTCAGTCTGGGGGCGCCTGTCTGAGGCTCGTTGGATCTCTGGCTCATACGAAATGGTGAGTGTTTTTGCTCGAGAGTCCTCATTGGTTTGTCCTGCCCAGGCTCCTGCCTTGTGCGCTGGGCTGTGGCATCAGAGCACACGCTTGGGGTGACATTCACGACCCAGTGACAGGGGCTGTGCTGGGCAAGGTGGGCACGCCCCCTCCATCTTCCCTATCATGGTCCCACCCACCTGCTTGGAGACCCACCTGCCAGGGGACCCACCTGCCCGGAGCTCCTGCAGGACAGGGTCCGAGCCTGCATTTCTGTTGTCAGGACCTCGTGGTGCGCTGCCCACAAAGACACCCCGTGATCGCCTCACACAAGCCGCGTGGCTTCCTATGAGGCCTTGAAGGGTGAGGACAGCTTTCCCTCCAGCAGTAAGAATATGAGTTCACTTATCTCACGCAATAAACAAAGCAAGAGGAAGACTTAGGGAGATGTTCAGGTGACCAGCTGTGACCTGGGGGACAGTAGCGGGCTTCTCTAACTAGACAGTGTCCCTCCCTGTCACCGTGTCCCTCTCTGCTTTATTCTTCCTCATCTCCTCACAGTATATCGCATTGTGTACACTTTGGGGCAAACGGCCCAGCTCCTCGTTGGTGGCACACAGACCCCCTGGGGACGGTGCTAACGGCAGCTTCCGGTCCAGCAGCCTGCAGGGGGCCTGGGTCTCTGGTTTCTTTTTCTAAGTGTGTTTATTTTGAGAGAGAGAGAGACAGTGCAAGTGGGGGAGGGGCAGAGAGAGAGAGAGAGAGAGAGAGAGAGAGAGAATCCCAAGCAGGATCTGAACCATCAGCACAGAGCCCGACACGGGCTCGAACTCACTAAACTGAGCTCATGACCTGAACGGAAACCAAGAGTTGGAGGCTTAACCGACTGAGCCCCCCGGGCGCCCCAGAAACGGCATTTCCAGCAAGCTCCCAGGTGACGCCCAGGGGACCACACGCTTGAGAAGCAAGGTAGCCAATGACTTACGGGGCCTTCCTCACCTTTCCTCAAGGCTGGTTCTATTTTTCCGGATACTGTGCTCTGGGAGCCCCGTTTTTTTAATCATGTCAAAGTGAACCAGGGCACAGGGTTCGCCCTCTCTAGCTGCACCCAGACCAGGGAGAGCAAAGCGGTCCAGGGCTCACTGAGGGCAAATCAAATGTGCGTTTCCCCAAATCAATCACTAAAATAAGCTGTGTTGCCTTTCTGGGAGGCGTCGGTGGGGAGGTCTGCCTGTGGGTGGCTGGTTCAGACTTCTCCTTTGGGATTTAGGTTCATTTTGTGCTGTAGCTTCTTTGGAAAATACTTTATTTATTGCACTGACGAATCTTTACCTCATTAAGGGTGGCACACAATGAAAGATGAGTTGATAGTTAAAAGAAATATGCTTTTGGAGAGAGAAGGAGACATCTGACGTTTCCAGATCGTTTATTTGCCGAATGACTTCTCAGAGAACTTGCAGGTTTCAGCAAGAAGAGGGGTGTGTGTGTGTGTGTGTGTGTGTGTGTGTGTGTGATTCTTGGCTTATTCTGTGGGCTCGAGTTTTAGGAGCATATGGTCCTCAACAGCTGCAAGTAGCATCTGCTTGGAACCAAATGGGGATGAAAAGTTAGCGATTCCGGAAATGTTCCGCGGCAGCTTACAAACCCCTTTTGACACAGCCGGCTTCTGGTTACACTTTGTGATGGAGCATTTGTAAAATCCCTCACGTCTCTAAAGATTCCGTCCGACTTAATAGTCCGATGCCCGCCTGCAAATTCACTGTCGGTAAACCTGACGTGCTGGCTTCGTCTCGCCTTGGCAGAAGTGTGTGACTTCCTGGTGTGGCTGAGCCAATGCCGCCAGGAGAGGCAGAGACATCCAGTTGAACAGGGGGGGTGGGGAGGCAAGGAGTCGGGCTCCCTGCAGGCTTGGTCCTTGCGCCAGAGTCGCTGGCTTCTGGGGGGAGCTTGGAGGAGGCATAGCCTTGGAGGGATCCCACGTGGCCTTTCGCCCACTCTCCTCCCCAGCACTGCTACCCTCCCAGATCCAGTGTCCCTGTTTCCCTCTCCTGGCCCTGCCCGAGCCCAGATCGCGGCCCCTCTTCCCCCGCCCCGATCCCCACTGGGGAGACTGTTCACTTCCTTGGCGGGGGAAGGGGGCGGAGCCTGAGGCGCATGCTGTGTAGTCCCAGGTCCCCGGCAGGCCTGTCCAGGCACCTTCTCCCTAAAGGTGACCTCTCCCCACAGAGCCAGGTTCATGCTTACTGTCAGCGGGGGGCTGAAGTCGGCTCACACCCGCTCATGAGAGCGGATTCCTACATTTTCAGGCATTTTCTAAACGAGCTGTTAAAACACTGGTGGCTCATGATCAGCCACGGTGGGGGTGGGGGGAGCAGGTACACCATGGGGACCGGCCGACACCGCACACACTCCAGATCAGGCCGCCACGGCTCACCACTGGGAAGATTCTTCCGGGACAGAGGATGGGAGGCTGTGACCCGGCTGGCCTGCAGCTAAAGTCACAATGGGCGAGAGACGGAATGGGGGCCCAAGCCCAGGTGTCCTGAGTCCCAGTGTGATTCCTTTGCCCAAGATTGTGGCTCATGTTCATTTATGTTGACCGGTCACCGTCTCCCTCATTAGCGGAACCTGTTTGCTGCAATTCCACAAATCCTCATGCCTGCACCGGACGGGGCTGACAAGACTCCTCTCTCAGAGCATCTGCGGTGCTGGGATCGTGCCCCCCGCCCGAGGACTCTGCAGGCTCTGGGTGATCCTGGCACACTTTCGAGATCTAGAGTCTGGGCGGGGGGCTTCGTCAAATCAGGCTCTGCTGTCCTCCGGATGCAGGCGCCACGGCAGAGCGGCCCCCTCCTCAGGCTTGCCGGCGCTGTTCTTGGTGGCCCTGGCAAGGTGTCCCCACCCGGGCTCACGTCTTCACCCGCATGCTTCCGAAAGCCTGGTTCGTGCCTGGACGTCCTCCGTCTTGATTTCATGGAACCCTGCCCTTCGGAACATCACGAGCCGCTCGACTCAAGATACAGGCATATTCTGGGGCGCCTGGGTGGCTCAGTCGGTTGAGCGTCTGACTTCGGCTCAGGTCATGATCTCGCGGTTCGTAAGTCCGAGCCCCACATCGGGCTCCCTGCTGTCAGCGCAGAGCCGGCTTCGGATCCTCTGTCTCCTGTCTCTCTGCCCCTCCCCCGCTCATGCGCCCGCTCTCTCGAAAATAAACATTTAAAAAAAAAAAAAGAGGGGCACCTGGGTGGCTCAGTCGGCCGAGCTTCCGACTTCGGCTCACGTCACAATCTCACGGTTCGTGAGTTCAAGCCCCGCGTCGGGCCCTGTGCGGACAGCTCGGAGCCCGGAACCTTCTTTGGATTCTGTGTCTTCCTCTCTCCTTGCCTCTCCTCCGCTCATACTCTCTCTCTCTCTCTCTCTCTCTGAAAAGTAAATAAACATTAAAAAAAAAAAAGATACAGACTTATTATTTTTTTCCTGGCTTTTGTCTCCGTAATAGTGTGTAGATTCAGTCAGGGTGTGAAATAGTTATTCCAGGCTCCCCCACGCACCTGTGCCGTCACCTGTGCCGAAGGCCTTGACACACCACCGGGGACCAGGGCTCTCGGCACCTGTACGAAGGGGACACGTCAGGGGTTTTCAGCGGGGGACGGTTTTGCTAGCAAGATTTGGAGGCATTTTTGGTTACTGTAACTGTCAAGGGGGGGGTGCCACTGGCATCTCACTGGGTCAGGTCCAGGGGTGCTGCTAAACCCCCCACGATGCCCAGGACAGCCCCCCACAACGAAGAGTTGTCGTCCCCAGATGTCAGCGGTGCCGAGATTTCGAAACCCTGGACACACAGCTTTGCAGGTGAGTCGTGATCACAGGGGCTCCGTGGTCACTTTGCGGATTGGCGCAGGGAGACATCACCTTCCGGGTGTCGAATCTTGCTGCAAAGGAACACGGTGCACCTGCCCAGCCAGTGGGCCTTCTTCCGTGCCCCTCGGTGGCACGTTTATGCGCTCAGGTGTTCCTGCAAGCATGTTCCTGGGCATTTTACGTTCCGCTGTCAGTGCTGGGCAAACGGGCCGTTCCCGTCACCGTGTGTCCTGGCGATGTCGGCGTGCACGACATCCACCAACGTCTGGGCTTTATGTTTGAGCTCAGGCACTTCCTGAACGTGCTTCCTGGGGCTCTAGGATTTCGGTTGGTTTTCTTGGGGTTCCAGGGCTGTGGTCTTGGCGTCTGCAAAGAGTGTGTGGGCTGGGGGGAGGGGGCTCTGGGTGGGTGCGGAGTGAGACCTGTGCTGCCCACCTCCGTCCACCACGGCTCCTTGCGCCGATCTGGGGCTCTGAAGGGTGCAGCAGGATTTTGTGAGCCCCTGAGACCAGGTGACAAAGTGGCTTCAGAGTCAGAGCGGAGAAGCCCACTCCCTCCAGCCGGGCACTGGAGGCTCTGGGAGCACTGGGTGGTGACCCCAGGTGGGTTCCTGGCCTTCTTCCTGGCAGGCAGGCTGGCTAAGGCAGCAGAGCCTTCTGGAACAGGGCGGGGCTGGGAAAGGCTGTGGGCTCTGCGAGGAAGCTCGGGGGCTGTGTCACACAGACTCCTTCCGGAGCACCACGAGCCCCTCGGGGGCTCCCGGAACGCGTGGAGCCCAGGAAGCACCGCGACAAAGCTCTTCCCCAAGGCTGGAGTGGGAGGCCACGCGGGTGACCCGTGTTCTTGCCTTTGCCCCTCACGCTAACCTCATCTGCCCACGCAGGGTCGAACTCTTATGTTTCATGCTGAAAAGCAAGGACAAAAAGAAAAAGCAAAGGTCAGGAGAGGCGGTGCACGGAGATGGGCATTTAACAGGCTCGGGTGATGGTGCCGTTTGCCACGCGCCCTGTGCTGAGCTGTGTGATGTGGCCCGTGCCCAGCTGTCCAGAGCTGTACCTTTTTTTGGTGTTTATACTGGTACTTTCACGCACCGCATCGTCCTGGGGCTGCGGTGACAAAGTACCACAGTCTAGGTCTGCCTCCCGCGGACACCGGCCAGGTTGCATCAGGGCCACCCTAGCGACCTCACTTTACCTCAGTCGCCTCTTTAAAGACCCGGCCTTGACCTCCTGAGGTGCTGGGGCCCGGCCGTCCACTTATGAATTTTGGGGCACACCGTTCAGCCTGCAAACATCGCCAACATGACTCACGTCTAAAAAAAGCAATCTCGCATTCGCTTCTAAGATAAGACTCGTTCCAGGGAGAAATCACGATGGCTGTTTCTTCTCGGGTAACACGGGGGAGGGTGTTTGCCAGGGGACGGTGGCCCCGGGCCTGTCACCACACACGTGTGTCTCCGAGGCGCCAGGTGCCCCATCAGACCAGGCTCAGGCTCCTATCCTTTGCTGCTGTTTCTCCCCCCCTCCCCTCCCCCCTGCTTTCATCTTCGAAACAGCCCGTGGTGGGGCGGAGGGGGGCTTTGGTGACTGTGCACAAATTATTCGCCACATCAGGGCAGGCAGCAGACGCGCGGGGAGCTCTTTCCAGGTGTGTTTTTTCCAGCTCACAGCTGAGAAAACCAGAGATGACTTGGGTGGCCCAGGCGGTGGGGGGCGCCGCGGTAATAGGGCAAGCATTTCCAGAGGACGTCAGCAGGGGTCAGTCTAGGCTCACAAACGCAGGGGTGCTGGACAGACCCTCCGAGAGCTTAGGGGATCGTTCTGGGTTTGCGGGCTCCTTGCTCGTAGAACTGAAAACTGGCACCAACTGACGATAAACTTCCATTCCCGCCCTTCCGCCGGGCGGCTCTGTTCTCAGGGTTCCGTGCTTATGAGGCTCGTTCTGGAAGCCAAAAGTGACAGAACTGGGCTTTCCTGTGATTGTGTCAGAATGAGGGGCTAGCGGGGACCAGAATTCTAGAATAGAAAGAAAATGGCATTTCTTGCTATTTTTGTTATAGGTTTTTTGTTTAATGTTTATTTTTGAAAGAGAGAGAGAGAGAGAATGAATGCGTGAGCAGAGGAGGGGCAGAGAGAGAGAGAGAGGGAGACACAGAATCTGAAGCAGGCTCCAGGCTCTGAGCTGTCAGCACAGACCCCAACACGGGGCTCGAACCCACAAACTGTGAGATCGTGACCTGGGCTGAAGTCAGATGCTTTAGCCAACTGAGCCACCCAGGCGCCCCACGTTTCTTGCACTTTGGCCTTGGAATCTGAGATTCAAACCCATCTCTCCGTCCCTCGCCCACCCCCACCAGCAGCCCAGCAAGGAGGAGGGTCAGGGGCTTGTGACCCAGAAGCCTCCCTCCTGAAAGGGTAAATCCAGACACCTTGGGACCGCCCCAAAGAAGGGGCCACTATTTAAATGCCATTTGCTTGATTTGTAAGGTTTTTAATCATCATCATGATTAGTAGTGTCCGGGTGGCACCAGGGGGTATCCGGGAGAGAAAACAAGGAAATACTTCTTCCCAGTCACATACTTGCTGCAGAGAAAGGGGCGGCCGTCCGGGTGCTCTGAGGCAGGACGGACCCGTAGGAGGTGCCCCAGGGCACCCATTGGCTTTCTGGTCAGTTCCTGCTGGGACGTGTGCAAGGTGGTTTCCCCGAGACTGTGCTGTCGACCAGATACGGGAGCCGCCTGTGAGCCGGCTGCCCTCTGCTCTCTCTTCTGTGTCACCCTTAAACTGCTTTATGTTTGGAGACAGAAAAATGATGTCACGAGTAAGTAAAGCAAGGGACAGACACTTTTGTCTTCCTCTCCACAGTTAGACTCCAAAGCCTGTGTGTGTCCCTTGGGACGTGGCGCTTCCTGTGCGGGTTGTGGGGTCCACTCTGGGTTCACCCTCTCTGCTCCTCAAGAGCTCCACGGACTGCGTGGCCCCAGCCTTGCCCGGGAGACGGCAGGGGACAGCTGGGGACGGGGCGGGCACTTCCCTGAGAAAGGCCAGGCACGGGTCAGCCCCGTCGCGACAATGAAATGTCAGAACTGGAGCGCGGTGGGAGAGCAGGGAGTCCAGTCGGGCTCACCGCACCGTGGTGGGATTTTGTCTGGGGCACTGAGTGCGCTGGCGGTGGGGTCCGCTGTGACCAGTGGGGGGTGGGGGGAGAGACTCCCGTCGGCCACCTGGACCAGCTGCTCCGGAGTCAGAGGCACCCCTGGATTTGCAGCATCCTGGCAGGCGTCCCCGTGCCGGTGGGTGTTCCTGTGAGTCAGGGCAGGCCACGCCCCCCCCCCCCAACTTGGCCAAAAGGGAGAAAAGGAGAGGCTGGGGCAGGCCTGCACGAGGGAAGCGCGTCTCCTCCTCCTACCGGGGCCCCCGTACGAGCAGCCCCATGCGTGGGGTGTGGGGGGTGACGACTGTCCGCAAAGACATCCACATCCCAATCCCAGACCTGCGGCTGTGTCCCTCACAGGGCAAAAGGGGCCATGCAGATGGGATTAAGCTGCAGGTCTTGAGGCAGAAGGTCGTCCCGGACTGTCGGGAGGACCCTCCATAACTGCAAGAGACCTTACCGCAGGGGGCTGGGGGTGTGAGGGTGTGAGGCGGTGCAAGCGGAGGGCAGGGACAGACCTGAAGACGCTCCGTGTGCGGATGGAGGCGGAGAGGGCAGGGGTCTCTGCAGCCGGGAACGGCCAGGAGACGGACCCCCCCACAGCCTCTGGGGGCCTCGGAGTCCGCTGACCTGTCTGAGGAATCCTGACCTGCAGAGCCGGAACGGAACTGATTTGCGTGTGTGTGTGTTCAAAAATGCGTGTTGCCCCTGGCCACCGCTCCGTGGTGACTTACTGTGCGGCGATAGAACCGGTACCCGGGGAGCGGGCATCGCGAGCTGCGGGGCCCTGATTTCCAGCCGGTGGGTGGTTTCTGGTGAGATTTTATTGCATATTACGCCCCCTTTGGGTCTGTGTAGACATAGCCCAAAGGGGGTTGAAACAGAACTGGGAGAATGACGGGGAACCCACGAGCCACAGTGGGCAGGTCCTTCCGTCCTTTGCGGTGGGTCACGGTGACCCGCTTCCCTCCGGGCCACGCGGCACGTCCACACCTTACAGGGTCTGAGCTCGCAGGACAGAGGTCCACCTGCGGCGGCTACGAGGGTGGCGGCAGGTGGCTGAACGTCCTGGGACGTGAAAGTGCGTCTTGTGCGTCTACAAATCACACCGAGGGGGCGTCGGACCCCCTCAAACGCCGGCATCGCCCAGCCGCGCCGAGAGCTGGGCCTCCTCGGCACGAGCCGCGCAGAGCACGAGCGAGTCTCTTAGCTGCCCGGGACCCAGTTCCTCCAGTTGAACGCAGAGTTCGAGCCATGGGTCAGCGTCTTCACGGGAGGGTTCACCAACTCCCATTTCCCTTCCTCTTTATTTTCTTCGCAGAAGCACATACCCAGAGAAGGAATCTAGGACAGAGTTTTCAATCACTTGTTAATATCTTGTAGGAGGTCGATCGATTTTATCGTCGCTCTAGACCCAACAGACAGGCCCTGCCGGGCCGGGGAGGTGGGCACGATGGGCCCTCGCTGGCACCGCTGCCTGAAACATGATGCTGGCGCCTCACACAGCCGTCCCCAGCGGGGCCGCGCCCCTCGCTCCCACGGACCAGGGCGATGTCTGCGGACCAGCAATAAGCTGGTGGCACTGGGGGTGCTGTTGGCATCTAACGGGCAGAGGCCAAGGATGCTGCTGATATCCACGGTGCCCAGGACGCCCCGCGGCCCAGAAGTACCCTGCCCGAGGCTCAACGGTGCCCAGGCCACAGCTTGAAGAGTGACTTACATTCTCAAAGTTGGCATCGCAAAGATATAGGCGTTTTCAGAGCCCAGGAAAAAACCGCAAGGTGAGACTTTAGACCTTAATCCCTTCATCTGTAAAATGAACGTGTTTGTGGACATCTTTGTTTTTAAGGCTTTGTTGTTGCTGTTGTCGTTTGCATGTTTTGCTTTCCTGTTTTTCTTCTCTCTTTTGATGTCTGGAAATTTCTTGGTGAGACAAAATTTGCAGAAATTCCAACATGCGGTGGGGGTCCACGTGGATGATGGCGCTGACTCAGGATGACTCTCTCCTACTTAGAGAGACTGTGCATGTGTGTGTGCGTGTGTGTGCATGCACGTACATGTACGCACACGTGTACACGTGTGTGCATGCATATGGGTGCGTGTACCTGTGTGTACACCTGTGTGCATTTGTGTCTGTGAGTGTATGTGTGTGCATGTGCACATGTGCGTATGCATGTGTATGTGTGTGCATGCATACATGTACATGTGTACCCCTGTGTGCATGCGCATATGCATGTGTGTACCTGTGTGGGGGCATGTGTGTGCATGTGCACATGTATGTGCACACACATATGCATGCACATGTGTACACGTGTGTATGCATGTGTATGTACACACGTGTGCGTGTACCTGTGTGTACACCTGTGTGCATGTGTGTCTGTGAGTGTATGTGTGTGCATGTGCACATGTGCGCATGCATGTGTATATATGTGTGCGCATGTGCATGCATACATGTACATGTGTACCCCTGTGTGCATGTGCGTGTGTGCGCATGCGTGCACATGTATGCATGCATGTATTTATGTGTGCAATGTACACACATGTGCACGCATGCATGCATGTGTGCATGTGTGCACGTGCACATGTATTGCATACACATATATGCGTGCACATGTGTACGTGTGTACCTGTGTGCATGTACCTGTGTGTGTACACCTGTGTGCATCTGTGTCTGTGAGTGTATGTGTGTGCATGTGTGTGCATGCATGTGTATATATGTGTGCATGTGCACGCATACATGTACATGTGTACCCCTGTGTGCATGTGCCTGTGTATGTGTGTGCACGTGTACACCAGTGTGCGTGTGTGTATGTGTGTGTATGTATGTGTGTGCATGCGCACATGTGTGTGCATGTGTATGTGTGTGCATCTGTGTGCATGCATGTACGTGTGCGTGCATGTGTATGCACGTGTGCAAGTACAAGTGCACACATGTGTGTATGCATGTGCACGCATGTATGTATGTGCACACACATGTGTATGCATCTATGTGCGTGCACACGTACACCAGTGTGGTTGTGTGTGTATGTGTGTGAGTGTATGTGTGTGCGTGTGCGTGTGTGTGTACACGGGGAGGCAGCGTGATGGGGTGGGCAAGGGGAAGGTCGTGAATGATCTGTTTCCGTCTGCCCTCGATTTGAAGGCCCGTGGCTCCACAGAGCCCCTTGGTAAATTTCTGCTGTGTGCAGGCGAGTGCAGCTTATTTGGGGAGGGGGTGGGGTGGGCACCAAAGTGTCAGGATAAAAATGTCAGAGGAATTTGGAAGTTCAAGGCTGGCCAAGGGTCGGGGCAGGGGGTGGGAATGGGGCTGCAAAGACTAATAGGGCTTTGGAACAGCCTCCACATGCAACGGTCAGCAGCTGGCATGTGCGGTGGCCATCGTGGGGGTGACCTGGAGCCCCAGGAGAGGGGGGAGGGGCGCGGGAGCAGGAGCGGGCAGCACGGGAGCACAGGGGGGGTGGACAGGGGCTAGAGCAACAGACGGGGAGCAGGTGCGCGGGGGCCGACCAGGAAAACCCCAGAAAAGTGCATCTTCACCCAGTGTGGCCTCGAGCCCTGTACTCGGAGAGTGGTAGTCGGTGGCCCAGGACCCCTAAGGGCTCGGGAACATCTGGGTCACAGTTGGGAAAGCCCACCTCGGGGGCACTCTGAGGGGCTTCCACTCAGGGCCAGAGGAAAGTGAATGGGAAGAGAGAGGGTGCACGCAGGTATCGCTCTCTGACTCGCCCCCCGTGAGGGAGGACCCGACTTTCTCTGGCAGGCAGGGCGGGGCTCCGAAAGCCGGGAACTTTGCGTAGGCACAGAGCCCGTGTGGGCCGGGCAGGGCACGGGGCTGCCCCTCTGCAAACAAGCTGGGGCTGGTCGTGGTCCTGTGACGATTTTGCACGAAGGAACCAGCTCAGGGGCCCATCACCCATCCCAAGTGTCGTTTATGCCACTGTACTCCCGGCCTCAAGGTCACTGGCTGATTAGTTTGATAAAAAGGCCAAGGACAGTGGGCAAGTCTGGCCCTGAGTAGATTTTCGGTGCAGGAGCAGGGGGTGTGTCTGAGCCCCCAGTTTGCCTGCCTCGAGTCATTTCACTGGGTGACGGTCAACAGGTCGGTGCAGACCACTCACTACCCTTCTCTACACATCCGTCACCTGTTAGCTTTTCTTGTGAGTGTTTGCAGAGCCCCAGCCCGGCCCCGGACACGCCGGCCGTCACCGCAAGTGCTTGTGTGTTCCATGGTGGGATGACTCCAAAGGCGAAGGGTGGGGGTTCCTTTCTGTCCTCGAGCCCCCCACCCCCTGCCCCTGGGTCCCCAGAGCAAGCCAGCCCCGCAGTTGTCCTTTGTCCTTGTATCCACATGGCTTACTACTCACTGGACCATCTGGTCCACTACAGGGACTGCCCGTTTCTTATTTTTCATATTATCTGGGCAGCAAATGGCCAAAGTTGCCATAATGATGATAAAAATGACAAACCGCTCCCATCAGCCCCCCACCCAGGACCGCCCTTTGTGTAAGAGCAGGTGCACACGTTCTCAGGACACAGGGTGGGTGGGGTGGGGGGCGTCCCTGCTGCCCTGGGTTGTCTGGACCCCTGCTTTCATTCTGAGAGGGGAGCGTGATGACCCCGTGTGCTCGGGGTGCTTGACTTCACGGCCCGAAGGGGAGGAAGGGGCGGGCACATACCTTTCTCACGAGCTGGGCGAAGTCTCCGCTGTCGCGGGGAGGCAGCCCAAGGAGTGGGCGGGTGCAGGAGTCCAGCGCTGAGCCGTGGCCCACGATCAGGATGACGCCTACTGTACAGAAAGGGACACCTCGGAGTCAGAGCAGGCACGGAGAGCGCCTTCTAGTAGAACGAGAGTCCCCAAGGTCGTCGGGTGGAATCACCCGCGGGGTACACAAAGCCTTGAGAGATCCCGGGTCGGAAGCGGTGCGGCAGGTAACCCCGAGTTGCGGGTCCCCCATGCGTGTGCACGGTCCCTGCTGTATCACGTCCTCGTGCACCTTCTGGGGGTGGCCGCGCCTGTCGGGAGCTTCGGGGATGGGACTGTGCTGTGACCTGAGGGACCACCTCTTGTGGGATGTGGTGGCTGCCTCCCAGGCTGGGTCCCTCAGCTTGAGAGGCATCAGCCACCATGAGCCTGCTGATGCCTCTTGCTTCAATAACGACACCCCGAGTCCACGGGTGGAGCGAGTCTTCTGCTGGCGGGCGTGACTGCCGCGGGGACCAGTCACAGCTGGGGGGAGCTGGCGGGTCCTGGTGGGTCCACGAGGTGCTGTGGCCGGCCCCACAGGGTCCACCTGGAGGAGGCAGTCGGGTGGAGAGCTTCCCCTGAAGGTTCTGGCCGACACAGAACGATTCATTCTTGCTGCTTCCTGACACTGAATTCTCCAGCGTGACCGAAGCCCTGATGTACTATTTCCTGTTAATTCCGCTCTCACATCTCTGGCCTCCGAAGTCACGGTGCGGTGGCAGCCGGGATGCCGCCTGGGAGGCGGACGCACGGCTTCGACTCTGGGCCTGTGCTCTCGGTGCTCGGGTGACGTGGGCACGTAGGCTTCAGTCCTCTGGACTGCAGGGTCATGGGGTGTGCGTGGAGGTGACTCCAGGCTGTGCAGGACGGTGACCAGTTCACAGATAACGTCTGCCCGGGGACCGGTGGGGTCGGCTCTTACCCTCCAGCCCGCCTGGAGTTTTTACTCCTCCTCTGCCGCTGGCCACACCTGTCACGCTCCCACCTGCCTCATGCTGTCCCCCCTCCGGCACCGCTCACCTTCCAAATCCGACTTGTCCTGTCCCTCAAGCATTGCATCCTGACAGCCTCAGCCACACGGGGACGGATGGGCTGTGTTCCCTGCGGTGAGCGTCACAAGGCAGTGTTCAGAGGGGTTGGAGCTGATTGAGCAGATCCCCATCCCTGTTCCGGAAGGCCTCACCCCTGTAACGGGGGGAGTGTCCTCGGAAGGGCAGAGCATCCTGTGGACACTGAAATTCAGCTCAGGACAGAGGCTCGAACTGGAGTAGCTGGACAGCGGTGGCCTGAGGACGGGCCCCCGTTGTACAGCGAAAGGCTCCCACGTCACCGTCTGTCCTGAGGCGCTCTGTCGCAGTAACTGTGCGTAACAGGAGTTTGGGAATCAACCAAATGCCACTAAGGTGTGGCTTCTGGAAGCACGTTCCCCAGGGTGCCAACCGGTCAAAATGGGCCATTTGTAAAGCAGCCTCGCGGCCGGCTGTGTTTGGGGGAGCTGGGCGCGGCAAGGTTTGGGTCTCTTCCTACAGGATGTGAGGGAGCGTGTCCCCCTGGCGCGTTGGGACTGTCCGGGGAGGCCAGGTGCTCAGCTCTTCCCTGAGAGCAGAGACGGTCTTCCCTCGTCAGCAGACATCTCTGCCCGAGTCTGCGGGATGCGGGACGAAGGATAACCAGGTGGGGAAGCGGGTCTTGTGGTCTCTCACTGCCTCGGAGACTCTTCCTCGTGTTATTCGAAACTCCTAATATTCTGGATGTCATGCCTTTCCCCAACAATCTCCAAACTCTTTGAGGGCAGAGCGCGTGCCTTCTTCGCTTGGATTTTCCCCACGACGTTTTATTTGGTCTCTGACACGTCGCTGATGTTCAGCGTGCTAACTTAAAATTCTAAAGGGTTATGTGTCAACTTTTACCACAGATGTTTTCAAATATCCCCCAATAGGCCCACAGGGGCGTCTAACGCATCCCGGAGCCGCAATGGCGTGACGTTGGCACATCGCGCACCGTCCGTGAGTACACCGCCCCTCCCCCGCTACCCCCACCGTCCCACCATTCCACAGACTATACCTCAGTCTGCCCCTTCACGTGACCACTTCCCGCCCTGCCACGCCCAGCCTGCCACCGTCACACCTAACAGAATTCACACGGTTTCTCAGGCATGTCCACATTCAGACTCCACACTCAAATTCCGAATTCAGGTTTCTCTAACGGGCTCAACCGTCTACATGTACGGACGTTTTGTTCGAATGTGACCTGACATCTGGTTCGCGTTCCATTCTTAGTCTCTTGTTTCCTAGGAAGTGGACACGAGCGGTTTGTGTTGACCCTGCCATCCTGGATCCCATCAGCTCTCGGTGACAGAATCGGGACCCGACCCCCCCCCCCCCGGGTGGTGGCAGGTATGTGGCCACGTGCCCGGTGACTGCAGAGGCCTCCGTGTGACACTGTTGGTTGGGGAGGGGGCGGACGAGGTTGGGGCTTTCCTAAACTCTGAAAATTGGCCAGTTTCCACCCCAGAGGTAAGACCCCACCTCCCCGGGGGGCTGCCCATCCCCAGGGCCGGGGGCTGGGGGACGCGGGAGGCCCTTACCGTCCCGTGGGCGGATGCTGGTGATCCATCCGACGCTCACCGCACACCTGTTCACATACTCGTCATAGCTCTCGGCCGGCATGAGGGAGGCGAGGGGAAACGCAGGCCTGGAGGAGGAGACGGGGGTGGCTGCCACGCCGGCCTGCTGGCCGTGTGGTCAGCGGGAGAAGGAGAAGCCCTTCCGGGAGGGCGGGGCTCTAGGTCCACGTGACAGTCCAGTGTGGGCCCCAAGCAGGCCGGGGGCCGACGTTCGATCTCTCTAGCAAGTACGCTCACTGAACCCCAGGAGGGTTTGTGACGGCAAAGAGCGGGCCGTGGCAGAGAAGGACAAACCGTGTCTCCTGGACCACACCCTGGCCGGGCTCCCGGAGCTCGAGTCTCACGAGGCCGACCGTGGGCTTCCGTGTCCAACCGCGTAGAGTCGGTTTTAGCGAGACTCCTGCTGACACAGGGAGCCGGAACCCCCACCCTTGGTGTCTGCTCCTCCTCGAATCCTGAGCAAACCCCGCCTCCCCCGTCACTCGCAGGTGATGCCTGCGCACGCTCACTCTGGCCTGCCTCGGCAAGGCTACTGCTGTGGTGGTGCACGGAGAATTGCTCCCCCCACCCCATCCCTCAGTAGCGTCCCACCTCTGCCCTGCTCCTTCACTAAAATCCCTCACTTGTCCCCATTATGTTCAGAGCCGGGTCCAGTCCTGGTCCCTTGTCACACCCCCAAGGCAGTGGTCCCCCAAATACGGTCTTTAGTGCTGTCGTGAGTGTTTCTTCTTGAGCGGGAGCTACGAAGGTGCCCCACCCCGGCAGAAAGGGAGGGAGCGACCCACCTGTAATCCATGCTGACGTTGAAACCTGCCTCCTGCAGCTCATCCAGGGTCATGAGGGTTGGGGTGGTTTTGCCGGACTCCCATTTGGTCCATTCAAAGATGCCGGGTTCCACTCTTATCTTAATCGTTTTCTCCAGTTTGAGCTCTGGATCCAACAGAATACAAGCGTTTGTAATCCTCAGTGTCCAGATTGGTTTTATGTGAGTCTCTTAAACAATACTTTTTTAAAAAAATGTGGGTTTTTTTTCCCTTGGCAAATATTGTTCTGTGATTACTTACAGGTGTGCTATTTCTTTTTTTTTTAAGTTTATTTATTTAGTTTGAAAGGGAGAGAGAGAGAGGCAGAGAGCGGGAGAGAGAGAATCCCAAGCAGGCTCCGAGCTGTCAGCACAGAGCATGACTTGGGACTCGAACTTATAAACCATGAGATCATGACCTGAGCTGAAGTCAAGAGTTGGACAGTTGGCCAATGGAGCCACCCAGGTGCCCCTGCTATGCTATTTCTAAGACAGAACCCACCAGATGGTTGAAAGGCATCTGAGGAGCGGTGACGCCTGTCCATAAGGAAGGGGACAGAGTCTGCCCGGCCTGCGAGATGCCACTATCAGTGAGCTCACCCTGATGGTCCCATATATCTCTACAGCCAGACTAGCACTGGGCCTCATCATTGATCAAGAGTGAGAGCACACCATGTCGACCGACCCAGGGATCCATGGAAAAGACTCGGCCAATGGAGGAGCACACTGGTCACCACTGAGGCGCCATCTTGACAGACACCCAGATTGAGGAGAAGGTGAAGGGTGAAGGGAGCTGTCTCTTGGAACACCCAGACTTCTCCCCGCTACCCTTCCCGAGAATTTCATACCTCGACCAAGAGAACACCTATAGCATAAGGCCATCTCTTTGAGTGGGGGAAAGAGGGCCTGAATACTTTTATTTGAAATGGAGAAAATGTCATTAAGCTCCAATGCTGGAAATAAATCAGTTCCCCAAATGTATTCCAGGTCCACGGAACAAGTTCCTTTGCCAAAGCACATTTACGAAAGGGAGTTACACGGTCTAACCAGGCTCCTGAGTTCCCTCCAGCCTGTGGAGGGCCCGTGTGTCCAGTGGGAACAGTTGGAGAGGTTCCCAAACGGTCTTGGCCACTCCTTCTGTGGACCCATCTTGCGGCCACTTTGTTCTGTGGGTCACATTTTGGGAAATGGTCCATCTGGACAGTCACTGACATGACAGTGAAACTAAGGGTAGCATGTAAGCCTCTCAGATGTCTGTCCTGTTCCAGGACCTGTGAAGAAGGTTGAGTGCCCTCATTTTCCTGAACGACCCAGAATTTATACACTTGGACTTTAAACAGCATCGTGACAATAAAAAAAGATGTTCTGCACATAGACCAAAAGTCCACGAGACATCGTATTAGAGACACTGACGTTATCATCACCGGAGAACATTTCTGAGAACTTTGCACTTCACTTGTCGAGCCCACCCGTCATTAGCTCCAGCTCTCCACCTGGTCCCCCACATCTGCCCCTGCAGGAAAGCCCCAGGCCCTGTGGTGGCTGGGTCTCCATGTAAAGTCAGTACTCAGTGACCACCCTCTACCTCTCTGATAGACGTGTCGTGCCTTCCGTGCACCCCAAGCCTCCAGAAGTCCTTCCCTTTCTGGCTTCCAGCCGGTGGCCTGACCCCCACTGTCTCTGAGAAAGTAGAGGCAAGCCCCCTCCCCCACATCAGCACACCTGCTGTGTCTGTGTCCACGTCTTCTCCCCTCTGTCCCATCACTGTGGGGCTTTGGCCTGTGCTCCTGCACTGCTGACTACATCATGTCCACTGCCCCCCCGCCCCCTCCCTCCAAGAGGGCAGGGCAGGGCTCCAGCAGCAGACGAAGAACCAAGGCCCCCAGAACAGGCTGCACTTCTCTGGCAGGAACTCTCTTTTTCCTGCAGGCAGAAGCTGCTAAAGGTGGTCTGGGGGCTTCCTAAGGGACATCCGCCTTCAGTGGCGCTGGACAGCTCCCAGCAGCCTCTCCCCTCGCCCCGGCAAGAGTCATGAGCTTGGCCCTCAGAAGGGACCACAGCTGTTCCCAGCTCTGTGGGCTTTTGAAACCCCTCCTCAGATGCTGTTTTGAAAGCCACATGGCAGGGGCGCCTGGGGGCTCTGTCAGTTAAGCGTCCAACTTCGGCTCAGGTCACGATCCCACGGTTCGTGGGATCAAACCCCATGTGGGGCTCTCTGCAGTGACAGTGAAGAGCCTGCTTGGGATCCTCTCTCTCTCCTTTTCTCTCTGCCCCTCCTCTGCTCTCTCTCTCTCTTTTTAAACATATGTTAGATACAAGCAGATGCAGGTGGACAGTGTGATGCCACTCGATTAGAATCCTGGCATTCCAGAAATGTTGAGGGGCTCAGTGTCTGCCAACAGCTCTCGGAGGACTGGTCCAAAACTGTCTTGCGACTTCTGTGGCCATTCATTGCCACTCATCCGATTCTTACCCCCGTTCCCTTCCCTCCCCCCTTTGGAGAATAACCATGAGGTCAGGGCCACCTGCGATGCTCACTGCAGCTCTTACCGACCTTCCAGGATGTGTTTGGCTGTCTGCACACAGCGGAGGGCTGGGGAGGTGAAGACGGAGGTGATTCTGATGCCGCTGTCCAGCAGTGCTTCTCCTGGAAAACAGCAGGTGCAAAAACCCCTCTTCATAATTGTAACCTCCCATGGGGAGGACTCTGAGGGCGGGCTCGCTACCTGAGGTAGGCAGGATCTTAAATGGCCCCGAGATTTCCAGCCCCTGATGCACCCACCCGTAAGGTCCCCGTGAGTGTGGCTGGAGGCTGTGAATGTGGGAGTGTTGTGTCCTACGGCAGAAGGGAGATAATTGCGGGTAAGCCTGACCCATCCGGGCGAGCCCGTTAAAAACAGAGATTTATCTCTGGCTGTCACAGAAAAAAAGTCAGAGAGTCCAAGGTATGCGGATTCCGCACGCAAGATATTCCCTACTGCAGGCTTCGGAGATGGAGGGGGCCACATGGCAAGGAGCGTGGGAGCTGAGAAAAGAAAGCCCTTTGGTGATGGCCAGCAAGGGAACCAGGACTTCAGTCCTACAACCGCAGGGAACCGAATTCCCCCAACAGTCTTTTGGGGGAAACTGCAACAGCTTCCAAGAGGCTCCGGATGGGCGCTCAGCCCCGCTGACAGTTGGAGTTCAGGCTGTGAGATCCTGAGCAGAGAGGGACAAGCCCGGAGCTCACATTTCCTCTCGCAAAATTAGAGGGCCTGGCCCCTGGGAAAGAAGGAGACCTTTTTAGGAAATGCACGGTGCCAAGCTGGCGAGGCTGTAGGGGAGGCTGTCACGGGCTGGATCGTACCCCCCAAATTCATCTGCGGGGGTCCTCACGCTCCGTTCCTCAGAGTGTGACCTTCTTTGGGCACGGTGTCTTTATAATGGCAGTCAGGTTATGATGCGGTCGCTAGGGGGGGGGCTCTGGTTCAATCTGACCGGCGTCCTTCTCAAAGGGGGGAGTTTGGACACAGCCATGATGGGCACAGAGGGAGGCGAGGAGGCAACGGAGGCGACGTGAAGACCCAGGGAGAAGGCGGCGTCTATAAGCCCGGAGGAGGGGCCTGGAGCAGCCACCCTCAAGGCCTCGGGAGGACCTCAGACGCCTGGCTTCCAGAACCACAAGAGAACAAACACATTTCTGCTGATGGAGCCACTCCACCTGTGGCACCTCATCAGGGCGTCCCCGGAAATGAGTGCAGAGGTCAAAAACTGCCCGCACGGACACCCCTTCAGAGACCCTGAGCTCCTTCCGGTAACCAGCAGTGTGCAAGCCCACACACCTCCCTCATTTCTTGATTCGGGTCTTTTCGTTCATAAAATGAAGACCAGATGAACCCGTTGGCTTTTTTGGCTCCAAAAAGTCAACCGTGTGGGACCAGAACCCCAGACATAAAGCATAAGCCCAGACTGACAGATTCTGAAGTAAAATCAGAGAGGATATGTTCTTTAAAAAAAATTTTTAGTGTTCATTGCTTTTTCCTCCCCTCTCTTGTATCTTTCATTCCTTCTGACCCCCCAACTGTCCATCCTGGGTCAAACCCCTGCACCTGCACTTACTAGCTGTGTGGCCTCGTGCAACTTCCTTAACGTCTCTGTGCCTGAGCCGCTTCCTCAGCAGAATGGGGTTAATGCTAACACGGACCTCCGCGGGCATGTAGCAAGGGCTCAGTATGCATTAGTGATCATCATTGCTGTGATTAATGTTACTATTTCTACCAGAATGATCCCCAAACATACCTGCCATGCGGGACTGGAAAATTCCACACGATGATAGTGGAGGATCATTTTCAAAGTCTTTGATTCCACTGCTCCTTCTGGGCAGACTGCAAGGGAAGTTCAGGTCTGGCCGGTAGTATTTCCCTGAAGCATAAATAATCACCAGGCGTTCAGGTCCACCGACTTAGTGCAGGTTTGGAACCCCCAAGATCACGACCCACATCGGAAGCAAGGTTATCATTTAAATTGTTGTCATCTGTGTTTTTTCTTTTTTTTTTAAATTTTTTAATGTTTATTTATCTTTGAGAGATAGAGACAGAGACAGAGTACAAGTGGGGGAGAGGTAGAGAGAGGGACACAGAATCCAAAGTAGGCTCCAGGCTCTGAGCTGTCAGCACAGAGCCCGACGCGGGGCTCGAACTCATGAGCCATGAGATCATGACCTGAGATGAATTCAGACGCTTCACCAACTGAGCCACCCAGGCACCCCTCATCTGTTTTTTCTTAAAGGTGCTCTGTGATGTGGAGTCAACCGTGACACATCTCTTCAAATGCACAGGACACAGGTGTCAACCCCAGAAACCTTGAGACCCTCTGTGTCCCCTGAGGTCTCCTCAAGAAGATTCACTCATACAATCTTCTTGATTAAGAAAGGAATGTCTCCATTACTGACTGAGCTAAACTTGATAGACATCTCAAGTTGGCATTAATCACGGAATGGAAATTCTACCCATCCCTGCAGCTGACAGTGTGTTACATTGTCCCCAGGGACAGAGTGCACATGGCCAGAATGCTCCTTCAGTCGATTGCTGGAAATCAGGTGGATCCGTGGGGTCTCCCCTCAACCCTCCAACCAGAGGCTGCAAAACGCTTACCCTGACTTTGACCTTGAGCTCTATGATCTGACAATCCCACGTGCAAATCCTGGGACCACCAGTTACTAGTTGTATGATTAGAGTCAACTGACTTACTCTCCCTCATTAGTGAAAGGGAGAAATGATAGAGCTGTTACAACGAATCAGTGTGGTAATGCCCGGATCCCAACGCCTGGCTCAGGGGAGGTGGTTGATAAGTGGTAAGCTCAACCTCATATTGAATTATTGATTACCCCTACAGATGACACTATGCCACACCAAGCCCTCATGTCCTCCCAAGCAACCCCAAACCTTCCAGCTGCTGGTAGTTTCTAGCAGCCCAGCCTCCTTTCCTGAGACCTGCTGCACATCCTGGGGTAGACGCTGTCACTAACCCTGCCCGAGCACACCAGCCCAGCCCTCCACATGGCCTCCTAGCCCTTCACAAACACAAAGAGGCAGCTTGCTACTTTGAATGCCTTGCTTTCATGCATGACTTTCCTGGAAGCTCCCTCCTTGGCATTTCCATTGGCAGAGACTTTGTTTGAAGAAAGGCTTTCATTAAATGCCAAAACATATCTTGTGTTTTCTGGGGAAAGTCGTATTTGTTTTCTTCCCAGAGAAGGTCCCTTGATGGTATTGTTAACCTGTTCCACGTAGGTCTTTTGTCCTCGTTGACACTTTATCTGTGAGAAGCAGAGAGCGGAGCTCAGAAGAGGATAAGGATTGGAGCAAAGTTAGGGTCTGATGGTGTAGAGCCTCACAGATGGAGGGGGGTCAACTGGCTAGCACCACTGAGAAATGAAGGGCCATATGAGGGCCAGAAGTGAGCAGAAATGAGGAGGAAATCTGGGGTCCGAGGAGAGTCTGGCAGCACCCCCTGAATACCCCATTGTAATTGATTAAACAAGGTAATACACAAAGTTTGGACAAATTAGACTGTCAGTATTCACGGTATCAAGGCCTGCTCGGCCTGTGGAAAGAGCCACCAGGAGCCTCCTTCCAGCTGGGACTATCCGGTGTCTTTCCCCTGTAGATGACTCAGTCTTTTGTCAATATTCTTCCTCTTTCCATGATGTCCAATGAACGTCTTTGGCGCTGGTTGTTTTGTGTCGGTTCTCACACCGCCACGGCCACACGCACACTGACGTGGTGTGCCATTTCAATCTGTGGTTTCAATAATTGTTGTATTACAGGGAAGTTTCTTCTCATTGCACGTCTGAATGTCAATTTGTCCTCACAGCCACGTGTCATCCTGTTGTCTCTTTCCTGAGCCTTTGCGTCTGTGATTGATCTTGTTTTATAGAGACAAGCATAGCATCACTTCCGTAGGGTCTTGTAGATATGTTTGGCCATGATGTAATCTGTTCAGAATTTTCCTGGTGCATGCTGGTCATCTGCCAGTGGTTTTCCCTACTCATTTCCCCCTTTTCTTATCCTGCTGGGTTCCCAGAGGAATTCCAAAAGAGCTTAGCTAGACCAGTTACTGTGAATGGATTTTATCACTCTGTTCATTCAGTATCTTCAGTTGTACAATTATTTGTGGCTTAGATGTTGTGGCATGCTGGGATTTCCGTTCAGGGATGTGCATTGGTATAGATGCATATCGTTGTGGGTGGGCTGTATTTATAAGCACTGTCCTTCGTTCCTGGTATCCAGCGGGGTGAACTTGGGATAAGCAAGACACACGTTCAAAATATGTCCATCGGTTGAGTTGCACAGCTAAACATTGCAGGGAAGTGACCACAGCAGTGAAGATTATCTCAGAGAGATACAGCAATGAGACTGAGATAGGGCTGTGCCAGCAGCTGAGGGTTCAGAGACCGCAGGTCACAGTGACACAGTGTCAACTCAATGCTGTACTCGCTAACCAACTTGCCGTGTGTGCATCCAGAATAAAGACGACTGTCCATGGGTCACACCAGCTGATTGCTTACTGTTGATAGCCATTCCCCCATCTTCCACAAAGCATTTGAGGTAAGATGCTTACAGACAGTGTGCACGCGTAGAATATCTCTGGAGAAAGATATAGCACGTACCCCTCCCACATATACTATCACCCTGAAGAACGGTGCCACAGGGGACCTGGCTCAGGAAACGGAGAAGTGATGTCATTTGTTAGATCTATATACTTTCTGGGGCTAGATCCTGCCAGGATGTTACCTACCATCAGGAGTGGAACACTGCTGCAGCCACGACTTCCCGAAGATTTGATCCACTCTCTCCCCGTGGCGCACCACCAACACACTCTTCCTCGCTATTGTGGCCTGAGATGGTGGAGGAAAGACATGGGCAATTTAACACCCCCATTCTTAGACTTACTCAATGGGAACCTCCCCTCGTCATCCCACAGGTAGCCTAGAAACAGAGTCTCATCCTTCCTTGCTCAGGGACTGTAGCCCATTTCACCAAAGTCATTGCAATGAAAGAAGGTTGGGAATTGAAGGTGGGAATCTCTTTAATTTCTGGCCACTTTCTGTTTCCTGGGCATTATGACATTATAAAGGGAAAGAAAACCCACAGGAATAACCTATGCCATACATTGCACATCAACTTGTCTACCTTTCTGTTTCTTCTAGGTCCTTACCCCATGTCCCTCCAGACTGCTGTCATGGAACACCACAGGCTGGGGTCTATTAGCTACAGATCCTTATTTCCTATAGTTCTGAAGGCTGGAAATCTGAGATCGGGGTGCCTGGTGATCTTCTGGGCTGACTTCTTGCTGGGTCCTCACATGGGGGAAGGGGCAAGGGATCTCTGTGGGGTCTCTTGTATTGTAAGGGTTAAATTGTAGTGTAGGGCTAACCTGTAGCCTTAACAAATAAAAGCTTTGTTTTAACACTATAGGTTAAAAGATAACAGCCTTATCCTATCAATCAAGGGAAGGATTAGTGTTTGATTGGATGGGGACAAGGGCCTGTTTGAACTGTTTCCACCTGGGAACTATTCTTTTGTCCTGTTCCCAGGTGATAATAAGATGATGTGGTGGGCTATAAAAACTCTGTACCCCGGCTGTTCGAGACCGCACTCTGGTCAAGATCGGTTTGCCTTGCCTCTCACTGCAATAAACTTTGTTGTGACTGTCACTGGTGCCCGTAGCATTCTGTTTCAGGAGTCGTGTGGATGCAACGGTATAAGGGCACTAATCCCATCATGAAGGCCCCACCTCCCCTCACCTAATCGAGTCCCAGAGGCCCTACCTCCTAATGTTAGTACATTGGCAGTTAGGATTTCAACATACAAATTTGGGGGGGACGCAAACATTCAGACAAGAGTATCACTCCATTGTGACTTCTTAGGACATTATCTATATCTATACATATATATTATCATATAATAGATACTGTGTATTTTCTCTGCATGTAGATACTGCTGTCAGCATCCCTGGGGCCTAGCATACTGGGAGCATGCATGTCAGAGACTAGGACACAAGCTTCAGTTCACAGATTCCCCACGTAGGGACCTTGGATCTCATTGGGACCAAGGGAAAAACACAGAAAGATGAGTCATAGAAGAAGATGAGAGGCAGAGGTGGCAAGTCCTACCACAGCAGGAGGGCTGGGGGGACTTCAGGTAGGACATGGAACTTGGTCATGCCTGGAGCCAAGGTCACCGGGGATGAATGGGCCAAAGTCACCAGGATGGACTGGCCAAGCTCACCAGGGATGGTCAGAATGAGAAGGGCACTGGGAAGGCAGCTGTAGCTGGTGGTCAGCTTGTCTTTGCCCAGTTCCTTTTCCACAGTTGGGCCCTTTCCTCCTGCTTCCCATCTTTGGCCTCATAGCAGTTTGAGGCTGGGCTTAGAGGTGAGAAGGAAGGAGCTGATATTGTGTGTTTTTGCTGCAGAGTGGAGTAAGGAAGGGAGGCGGCAAGACATGGCCCTCCTGAGCATGGAGCCCAATCACCAATCCCCAGGCCCGCTCTGATTTCTCCCAAATCCTAGAATGGAAAACGCAGATGCCTTGGACACCCAGCACCCTGGTGAGACAATGACACATCTGTACCCCAGGCAATGCTACTGGCCGTTCCCTTTCAGATTTGATTCTTCAAACAGAGTGGAGCCTGGAGGGTCTGCACCAGCTGCCTCCTTTCTCAGCACTTCTCTGAGTTTGTCGGCAGGGTCAAGTGGCACCATGTGTTGGGACGTGCTGAGAAGGAGGTGGTGGGCAAACACCACGTGCCTCATGGTGTTCTTGGGGCCAGTACCACGGACAGCTCCTGCCAGACCCTCGTCCCTCGTGAAGTCCACAGCCACGCACAGTCTCCAGCGGCTTAACCCGCTGGCCATTCCTGGCCAGTCTGTCTGCCTTCTGATGTGTGCATGAAATGTGTTGCTTGTGAGCCCGTGGAACATTCCAAGTCTCCATGCACAGGTTCTCAGGGCCTCGGGGCCCATGCTCTAAAGTGGACATATGGTTGGGGCGCCTGGGTGGCTCAGTCGGTTAAGCGTCTGACTTCAACTCAGGTCACGATCTCACAGTTCGTGAGTTCGAGCCCCGCGTCAGGCTCTGTGCTGACAGCTCAGAGCCCGGAGTCTGTTTCGGATTCTGTGTCTCCCTCTCTCTGACCCTCCCCGTTCATGTTCTGTCTCTCTCTGTCTCAAAAATAAATAAACGTTAAAAAAAAAATTAAAAAGAAAACCAAAGTGGACATATGGTCAAAGCAAAGCCAATATTATGATGGTCTCTTAATACAGGGTGCAGACGTTTGGTTCTGGAGGCAAACACCCACCTTCTCGGGTAGAGCACCAAAGGGAAGTTGGTCTTGTCTTCCACTTGTGAAGTATGGTTGATGCCTATTTCCACCAGGATGCCTTTCCCCAGGAGGATGAACATTAAAATGTCTCATCCCTGCCCCCTGTCTGCAGGCAGATTGCAGGACACACAGGGCTGCCAGCCTTAGTCTGCTTACTGAGTCTCCAAGTACTGTTGATCGCTTTGGGCTGGGGTTTTGAGTTTGGAGCATCTTCTTCCCTGGGTTTTTTAATTTGGCGCATTTGAAATTTGAAATGCAGAGCTTTGCAACAGGCGTTTCAAGAAAAAGTGCAGGGTCCACGGGGAGTGGAATGACCTTGCTTTGAGGGTCCAGGGGATACCAGGGCCGTGTCGTCTCTTTAGACACGAGGTCCCCGGGTGGAGGTTAAGTGTTGCTGCTGTAACAACGCATCACCGCCTGGAGGCTGAGAGCAAAAGACATGTGTTCCTTCAGAGTCTGGAGGCTAGAATTCCGAAGTCACCGTATCAGCAGAGCCGTGCTCCCTCTGAGGCTCTAGGGGTGATCCTTCCTGGCTTTCTCAGCTCCGGGGCCCCAGCAATCCCTGGATTTGGCTGAGACACTTCAGTCTCTGTCCCGATACTCAACACAGCCTCCTCCTCTGTGTATCTGTGTGCTCTTTTCTTCCCTGTGGGTCAGATCCCCTGTTTCTCCCTCTCCTAGTGGCTGCTGTGATTAGATTTAGGCCCCCCTGGGACACTCCCCATCAAGACCCTTAGCGCAGCCCCATACGCAAAGACGCTTCCTCCTTGTAAGAGACCATTTGCAGGTTCCAGGGATTAGCTCCCCATATCTTTGGGGCCATTCTTCAGCCTGCTGACGTCCATTCACCAAAGCTGATGCCACTGTATTCTCTCCTTACCATGTGGAGGGGGGACCTCAGACCAGGTGAGGAGCATTCGGCTCGCAGGGAGACGTCTGTCGGGCTTTCGCCCATTTAGAGCCGCGGCAAGTTCAGACACAGGCCAATCTGTGGGCCGACCCTCCCGTTCCAGCTTCTCCCGCCCTCCATCTGGAAAGGGGGGCACGGCCTCAGGGAGCCCCACCCCAGTCCATGCCCTCTCCCCTGCAGCCTACCAAGGGGGGCAAGTCCCGCCTCTGCTGTGCCTTCCGGAGTCTGGGCAGTCTGGGGAAAGGAGCCCCGGTTTTGTCTGTCTCTGGCTCCCAGCCAGCGGCCGCTCTGCTCGGGGCCACTCTGGAACCGGAGATCCATCTACAAGGGACGATCTGTGGCCTCCCCAGTGCCCGGCGTCCTGTGCTCAGCTCTCGTCTGCACCAGGCCCACCTCAGCCTGGAGGCAGCCTCTGAGGGGCTGGTGGCTTTTTGGGGAAGGAGGGCGAGTTTGGATTTAGGGTGATTCGATCAAGAGTCCCGATGAGGGTCTTCATTTGGTCATTCGGTGATTCATCCAATGAGACTTACAAACCAGGCCCTGAGCCAGGTGCCGAGGACACAGGGACGAGCCAGACAGCACAGGCCTGCTCTCTGCACAGGAACAGACTCTCAGCACTGAGGGCCTGGCCTGCGGTGGGCACCTTGTTTTCCGTAACCTTCCAAAGCAACCAAGTTCCGGGGCGCTTACGTGCCTGAGTGGCCCCCGCAAGCTTCCTCCCCTCCATAAGTCTCAGTCTTCCCATCTGTAAAATGAGGACTGACATATCCCATGCTGGCTGGAGGTGGCCGGGATGAAGTCCTCGCGCAGTGTGGGGGCACAGGAGGCGGGCGGGGCCTGGAGGGACCACTTTGGAGACTCCTCGGGTCAGAGAGTCACCCCCACTGAAGCGGGAAGTGGTCAAGGGCTGGTTGCACATGCTGGCCTGCCCCCTGGGGCTTCCTGGGAAAGGAACCAGAGGGCCAGCCTGCCCACCGCCCTGACGGCGTCGGGGACACCATGTCACTTGTGTGCTTTGGAGGAGGGGCTGCCTGCTCCGAGGAGGTCCTGCGGGCAGCCTTCACCCATGCACGTACGCCTTGTGGGTGGCAAGGCCCCCGTGCCCTTGCTGTGCCCCAATGCCTGGCCCTGCGGCCTCTGGCCCTCGCGATTACCGAGCACCAGCATCCTCTCTCCCAGTGCAGGCTTGAAAGCTCAGAACCTCCAACTTTTGGGGCTCTGGGGGAGGTGGCTTCTTCAGGGTCACACAACATGCTGAGATCATTGGTATAAGAGTCTGGGATTCTGGGTAGGGCTGTGTCCCTACGTTTTCCCTGCCTTATGTCCTGGCATCATTACTGACAGAATGACAGACACATGCTTTGTGTTCTTGCAATGCCCAGCAGGCTGCCGTGAGGGGCTCGCAGCCCGGCTCACAGCTGTGAGGCGTCCATCCCTCTGCCCCCCGGGTCTGTAGCCATACCCGAGGGCCTGAGTCTCCCAGGGAGTTGACATAAAGTGTGGTTTCCCTTCGTTCACCTTGTAAAGCAGGGAATTCTGTCACCTGTAAAGCCTGGATGCTGCTAACGTCCCTCGGCGTCTGTGGAGGGTGCGGTTCTCCGTTTCGCCTGCTGCTGGCTTCCCCGTCCTTTCTGGAGATCAGGTCCATGGCCAGGCTGAAGGTGTACGTCCTGTGGAGGAAGAAACGAGGGTGCTCTTGTCATGAAGGCATTGGGAAGCGACCTGCCCGCATCTGGTCACGCGTGTGTGTGGGAATGCTCACGACAAGATGGGCAGGTAAGGTCATTGTCGAGGACACAACACGATGGCGTGTTCAAGGAGCTCAGTGCTCAGCACATAACAAATCCCGAGTAAATCCTGGTTGTCCATCATCACTGTCGCCACCGGTTATGGGCTGAGCCGTGTCTCCTTGACATTTGGAGTCCTGACCCCCAGTACCTCAGAGCGTGACTTTACTGGAAACGGGGTCTTTAAAGAGGTAATTACGGTAACATGTGGTCAGCAGTGTGGCCCGATTCTATATTATGAGACCAGGAGGTACAGAGAAACACACAGATGCTGGCACAGAGGAGAGACCATGAAGAAGCACCGGGAAGGGGGCCGTCTACACGCCAAAGAGAGGGGCCTCTGGAGGAACCAGGCCTGCCGACACCCTGATCCTGGACTTCCAGCCTGTGACCCTGACAGAATAGGTGCGGTGGTTTCCGCCCCCGGGTCTGTTGTGCGGTAGGGTGGTCCAGGCAACCCAGTACCACGTCCTCGTAGATTCACCTTCTGAAATAGCCAACGGTGGGAAGATAGGTGTGGCTGGGATATAAGAATGAATAAGCAGTGAAGAGACACATTAAGATCTAGGGAAACACGGAGGAAAGGGGTGGGACGCAGGGAAGAAATCGCTACCTGTCCGACCAACCAAGAGAGATGCTGTGAGGTGGGCACGCCTCCAGGTGGCCTGGGAAGGACGGAGGGGAAAAGTCACAGCTAAATAGAGTGGTGTGAGCTCCTCAACATGAGAGGGGCCATGCAGGTGCCCCAAGTGAGTGTGTCTGGAAGGAACAGGGAGAGCGGCCAGAGGAGGACAGAGAAGGGCATCTACCTGCTCCACGAGCAAGAAACTGGCCAAGTTCCCTACGGGAAATTCATTTTATCAAAGGAGAAATCATGTTTATGAATTCTATGTTGAAATAATCTACAGTCAGGGCACCTGGGTGGCTTAGTCAGTTGAGCCTCTGACTTGATTTCGGCTCGGGTCACGATCTCATGTTTTGTGAGCGCAAGCCCTGTGTCGGGCTCTGTGCTGACAGTGTGGAGTCTGCATGGGATTCTCTCTCTCTCTCTCTCTCTCTCTTTCTCTCTTTGCCCCTCCTGTGTGCATGCTCTCTCTCTCTCAAAATAAAAGTAACAAACTTAAAAAAATAAATATAAAAATAATCTATAGTCAACAACCAAATAATCCAACTAAAAATGGGCAGAAGACACGAACAGACATGTCTCCAAAGAAGACGTTCAGGCGGCCAACAGACACATGAAAAGATGCTCATCATCACTCATCATCAGGCAAATGCAAATCAAAACCACAGTGGGCTATCACCTCACACCTGTCAGACTGGCTAAAATTAACAACCCAAGAAACAGCAGGTGTTGGCGAGGATGTGGAGAAAGGGGAGCCCTCGTGCACCGTTGGTGGGAATGCAAACTGGTGCAGCCGCTCTGGAAAACAGTACGGAAGTTCTTCGGAAAGTTAAAAATAGAATTACCCATCGATCCAGTAATTGTGCTACTGGGTATTTACCCCCCAAACACAAAACACGAATTCAAAGGGATATGTGCACCCCTATGTTTATAGCAGCATTATCTACAGTAGCCAAATTACGGAGAGAGCCCAAGTGTCCACCAGCTGATGAATGGATAAAGAAGATGTGGTATATAGATACAATGGAGTATTACTCAGCCATCAAAAAGAACGAAATCTTGCCATTTGCAACAGCGTGGATGGAGCTGGAGGGTATTATGCTAAGTGAAATCAATCAGTCAGAGAAAGCCAAATATCGTATGACCTCACTCATGTGGAATTTGGGAAACGAAACAAATGAGCAAAGGGGGAAAAAAGAGAGAGAGAGAGACAAATCAAGAAACAGACTCAACTGCAGAGAGCAAACTGATGGTCACTAGAGGGGAGGTGGGTGGGGGATGGGTTAATAGATGATGGGGATCAAAGAGTATACTTATGATGAAATTAATTAATTAATTTAATTTAAAAAATCTACAGTCTGAGTGGAGAAGAGGAGCAGTAGCTAGGAAGGGAAACAAGAAAAAAGGGCTTGTGCTTGAGTTTGTTTTTAAGGATAGCGGCGTGTTTGTTTGCTGGCGGGAATGACGGGCGGGGGGAGAGTCTTGGGAAAGGCAGATGCTGGAGCGGAGCCCTCGGAGGGCGTGGGATGCCTGGGGGCACGGGGTGTGGGGCGCCGTGGGCCCCTGGGCAGGAGTTCCAAAAGCCCGGTGTGGTCTGATGGGGGAGAAGGGCACGTGGGCCCAGGCTGCAGGTGGGCGGGTGGCCTGGTGGCCAGAGCTGGTGGCCTCTCTTCTGACTGTTCACCTGTCACTGTGGCCAAGAGTGAAGAATGCGGTAGGTGACCTCTTGGTGAAACGAAAACGTCAGAAACGAATCACCCGGAGGGCGGACACCCGGGTCGCAGCCGGTGTGGTCACGGAGGGAGAGAAGGGGAGGTGATGTGCTCACGGGGATGACCGATCAGGGCTCATCGTCCTCATTCCTGTGCTCCAAAGAGCATTGCTCTCCTCCTGACCTTCCGACTGTAGTGTACTTCATTGTTCTTAACACCCCAAACCCTTAAATTCTAAGCTTTTAACAGTCAGTGTTAAAGACCGATCTGCTAGGTCTCTGATTAAGACTCCTTTTGGGGGCGCCTGGGTGGCTCCGTCAGTCAAGCGTCAGACTTCGGCTCAGGTCATGATCTCACCGTTCGTGAGTTCGAGCCCTGCATCGGGCTCTGTGCTGCCAGCTCGGAGCCTGGAGCCTGCTTCAGATTCTGGGTCTCCCTCTCTCTCTGCCCCTCCCCTGCTCGTGCTCTCTCAAAAATAAACACACAAAAAAGACTCCTTCCATTACTTGTATGCTTTCAAAGCTCCCCTCAGTGTAGAAATCAGAAATACATTCATTTAAAGTGCATTCTACCTGACATGATTTTCTGCTTCCGTTCAATTCTCATCTTTGTCGGGAATGGAGTTCTGTGTATGAGGTGAGGCCACATAAAATACCGTTCGTTTTATGCCCGTTTCTTCCTCTGCTTCTGATGTGTCGAGCAGGTTGTAAACTTCCTGATGGGCCAGGTTCCCCTCTCTGGTATCTGTTTTGTGCCACTGATCTGTTTTTCTCTTTCCCTCAATCCAGGACTATATCGTCGGTTTATAATAGGTTTTTAATATCCTAGAGTAACTATCTCTTCTCATTATTTTTATTTTTCAAAGTTTTCTCATCTCTTCTCCTGTACATTCTTCCAGATAAACTTTTCAACCATTCGGTAGAGTTCCAGCAAATGATTCCGTTGGGATCTTTTCCTGCAATTTCATTAAACCTGGAAGTGAATCCGAGAGGAATCGATACATTCACGATTCTTCTTCCTCAGTCATGAATGTGGTGTGTTTGTACTTCCTCGGCCCGTGTGTGAACGTCTGTATTTCTCCCATACAGACGTCATGTCCCCGATTCACCCGCAGTCACTGCTAGCCCCCACAAGTTCATGCTGAGACCTGACCAGGGCCAGATTCTGGGGCTCCCCGGGAGCATGCCCCCTGCACCCCAGGCTCTGGCCACTGGCCTCCCACAGACACCGCCTCGTGCCCTGGACCATTCGTGCCTGCGTGGCGTTTTGATTTGGCGAGTGCACTTCTCAAAATGTCTGCAAGTTGTACCTTCTGTTTTCGGGTTGTTGCCCTGCCTTGTGCTGGAAACTCCCACTGGTGGGATCCAGGTCACATGGATTTCTTCTGCTCATGTATTGTCACAGTGTCGGTGGCCAGCTCCTGAGAGGTGCGGGCTTTCGTTGGCCATAAGTGGACCAAGAACACTGGAATCCACGTTCAGACCGCTGACATTCTCCCCTCCTCCCGTAGCAGAGGCCCCATTCGCAGTCTCCCACTGACAAAGGAAACGCCGTGGGTTTCCTCTTCCGGGGCGGGGGTAGGGGGGAGGGAATGGCACATCCTGCTAGTGTTCTACCTCACAGACAGCGGAGCCTCCTTATCTATAAATAACATCTGTGAAGTCTACAGTCGGAGAGAAAACCAAATTGTTTTTTGCCTGTCTGTCAAACGCAAGTTTTTTTTCAGAGTAGCCTTCACACCCAGGGCAGAGCCCAACGTGGGACTTGAACTCACGACCCTGAGTTCAAGACTTGAGCTGAGGTCAAGAGTCAGACGCTTAACCGACTGAGCCACCCGGGCCCCCCAACAAAGGAAATATAATCAAGATTACAACGAGAGGAGAAAGGAAATAACTGAACATTTAAATAGTTCGGATTTTCTCTTGAACTTAAGAGAACTACTTAATGGCCAACTTACACCATGAAAATAGATGGGTTTAAATTCGCCGTGGCTTTTAAAAAGGGCATAACTGCAGTCTGTGGGGTTGTGTGGACCACATCCTCCTAGTAGATTCCTGGGGCAGCTATAACAAGGCACCACAGACCAGGTGGCTGAAACGACAGACATCTACTGTCTCAGGGCTGGAGTTCAAGGTCCAAGATCCAGGTGTGGGCGGGGCTGGCTCTTCCTGAGGCCTTTGTCTTGGAGGTGTGGATGCTGTCCTCACCGTGTCCTCATACAGTCGTTCCTCTGCATGTGTCTGTGTCTTCATCCCCTCTTCTCACAGGAACACTGGTCAGATTGGGTCAGGACAACCTTAAGGACCTCATTCTACCCTAATCACCTCTGTGAAGGTTCCGTCTCTATAGTCACGTTTTGGGGTGCTGGGGGCCAGGACTTCAACATAGAAATTTGGGGCAGATGATTCAGCCCATGACAGTGCCTTTATTACATCTGAGATATTTGCCACCGACTCGCTCTGTGGCTTTGGAAATTACTGGACAGGTGTGGCTTTAGTTTTGAAAATCTCACCCTGCCCAGAGGACAAACTGTTCTCTGAGCTCTAACCTTCAAAACCTCTCTGCTGTTTGTTCTAGATTATGCTATATCCATTCTTCTACGTAGAGCATTGAAAACCACTCTGAACCAGGAAGACATTCCCTCATCGTATCATGCTGGTCCCCTCTGATCTCCTTCTTCATGGCCATGGACAGATTTTTGGGGGGCGATTTTGTTGCCCAGTGAATCCAAAGATGCCTGGGACCATTTTGAAAAGGCTGGCATTGTATTGATGATGGGTGACTGATGTTTCAATCGCCAAGCAATGAACACACCTAGATGTGCATAGGTAGAACATACCTTTGCAACCTCATACCGAGAAGGGTGTCTCCTCTAGCAGGTAGGGGCTGCTCCCGGTGCACGTGCACATCTGTCCTCGGGCACTGTAAGGCCAGTGGTTGCACATGCCAAGTGGGAGTCCTGAAAGCTCCCAGAGGGGATGGGGGTGCTTCCAAAACATGGCCAGTCAGACACCCCATCGCCGAGCCTACTACGACTTATTTTTCTTTTTGTTTCGATTGTTCTTAGTATTTATTAATTCATAAGGGAAACGTGTCTTTAGGAAGAATAGTCCCAGAAGTGTCAGGGGTAAAGTCCAGAATGGTTACGTTGGCCACGGGTGGCTGGAAGATTAATTGTGAAGCAAAAAATGTAGGAGCCCAAAACTCATCTTCTACAGAGTCTTCGCCATGTAGTTCTAGAAATATCTCGGTTTGCCAACTTCCTGGTGGCAGTGAAGCTCTCACATCCTGAGCAGGGAGTGAAGGACCTGCCTCACCCTTCCTGGAACTGCAACGGTCAGTTAAGGTATAACCAGTATCTCCTGATTTCTTAAACAGTTCATTGGACTGGATGGTGGATGGAGTTGGTTCTCAAGGGAAACAATTGCTTCCTTAATTGTGTGACATCATCCAGCCTTCCCACCTCCCTGGGCCAGAGTGTCCTCGACTCTCCAGGACAGGAGGCCCTATTGGATTATCTCTGCAGTCCCTTGTGGCACCAATGGCCCATGACTTTGTGGTAGCCCACAGGACCCATGGCCGTGTCTGCCCTCGCACGGTGGTGTTTCTCGCAGACAACTGGTCTATCGCATCTTGGTTGGCCGTGACCATTCTGTGGAAGCTGTGACCCTTTTGCATCAGGTGTGGGAAGGGATCTCACAGCATGCATGCTGGCTGCAACCTAGCCCTGGATTTGTCTGACTTCTCCCCCTTTATTGTCTCTTTGACCCCATGTCCTTATATTCTTTTCTTCAAATTTAAAATGGATGAATTTATATTTTGAATAAGTAATGCATATATATATATATATATATATATATATGGTTCATATACTTACAAATCATGGATGGTAGAGAGTGAAGTCCCTTCCCCAAGTCCTTTTCTCTTCCCCAGCCCCTTTCCCAACTCCCAGGGGACCACTGTGGGAAGTTTCTAGAGATTCTCTTTTCCGGGCAGTGTTTAGGCACAGGCATGCATATAAATCCATATTAAGCACATATATGTAAAGACAATGTTTTTTTACTTTACCCTTCCCCACAAATTGCTGTGTAATATACACTGCGTTCTGCAACCTATCTTGGATTTTTTCATATCAGCACATAAAATACTTTCTTGTGACCCTTTTTAAAGACTGCAAGTATTGTGTTATACGGATATATCCTAATTTATTTCACTAATACATTGTTTCATGATTTAACGGTCTCTTTTAGGGGAAGTTTAGGTCGTGGTGGGAAGTATACACACACCTTTTCCTGGCTATCCAACCAAACACTAAGCTGGGTGCTGCTATGCAGAGATTTCTCAGATGCTATTAAAGTCTCCGGTCGGCAGACTTTAAGTTAATGAAAAGGGAGATTATCCTGGGTGGGGGGGAGGGGAGCCTGACTTCTTTCATTGGAAGGTCTTTAAAAAAGGCTCAGGGCTTCCTTGAGCTCAGTGATTCCAAATAGCAGCTGTGCCTGCAACCATTCCTGATGGAATCGGGGCTTCCTCTCCGATTGTCAGAGGCAGACAAGTGCTTCCATGAGTCATGGCTTCCAATGTTTGTGGTCCCCTCCCTCCCTTCTTGCCTGCCTGTCCTTGCTTAGCTAGCCCCAACAGTCACACATGGCAATTCCTTAAATGTGTGTGTATGTGTGTGGTGTGTAACATGGCCATACATTATAATATAAATAACATGATGTAAATAGAAATTATTACATTATTAATAAATAATTTTTTGTATGTTAAATACAAAATGTTCTATATTTTATAAGTGCATTTCTGTTATATGTGTGGATATGTATATAAATTACTGCTTCTCTGGCTAAAACTTAACTGCTCCTCAACTTGGTACTAAGCGTGGGGTGATGCTGTGACAAATACCTAAAATACGGGAGCAGCTCTGGGACTGAGCTGTGGATGGAGGTGGGGAGAATTTTGAGACACACGCTAAAAAAGTTACTTTGGACAGACTCTTCGTGGTCTTATGGATGCTGGTGAGAGTCACACGTTCCAGGAAACTGGAGGAAGGGGGATCCCTACCATGTAGTGGCAGCACGTTGAGTGAAGTTGGTTGCATCGCTAAGAATATTTCTAAGCACCGGTTTCCTTTTGTTGCTCACAGTAACACATGTGAGGAAAGAGATTAATGGAGGGAAGTAAATGGGACAAAAGGAACAGGTACCTAATGACTCCGAGCAACCCCAGCCTCTCCAGACGAGGCTAAAAGTGCTAAAATGAAGAGATTCTCCAGCTGAACTCGAAGAAGCCACCAGGAGCCCCACGGCTTCTGGGAGATGCGTTCTGCCAACACCACGTGAGCTTGGGGGAGGACCCTGGGCTTCAGGTAAATCCCCAGCTCCGGCCGAAACCTGAATGTGGCCTCGAGAGACCCCGAGCTAAGCCGTGCCCGGATGCCTGCTGCAGGAAAAGTATGAGGTAATAAACATGTGTTGCTTTAGCTGGGGAGTTCACGGTCATCTGCTACAGAGCAGTAGAAAACTAGTAATGGACCTTCGGACTCGACAATTGACACGCTGAGCCGAAGGCTAGGTAAAGCCAAGCTCAGGCTCTCTGATATAATCTGTCAGGTCCATAACACAGAAGTTTTTACAGTCGTTTCGGGATTACGATCTCAAAAGCCACATAGAGCAATTCATGCTTTCTGAGCATTATTTGCAGAAAACCATGGATCGGCCAAGATATTTACCGTATACCTGCAGGGATAATGTCACCAGCACGGAGAAGGCAATTTTCGTTCCAGTGATGGAATGGTCTACAAGCACGCGGCAACCACTGTTTTCCGAGGGACGTTCTTGGATACTAATCAGAGAGAAGACGTTTGGGCTGCTGCTAGAGGCAGTACTCACCTGTGCTTGACCCAAGTGTCAGACTCATTGGCTTGCTCCGTGTAGTTCTCGGGCAGGAAGCCCCGGCAGCCGGTCCGCTGGGAGGTCCCAATCACCCAGCCCTCGCTGGTTTCCTCCTGCTGGGTGGGGTCCACGAAGATGTAGTCGCCCGGACTTAGTGTCAGCTCGTCTTCGTTCTGGGGTTTGTACTGAAATAGGGCCCTGAGGGTCTGGAAAAGACGCGAGCATTTTCATGTCTCAAATTTGGGCTGGGAAAGATGGCAGCATGAGAGAGATGACATCTGCCCTTTGCCCCCAGGCTCCCCGGTTGTGCTCTACGACTCCAGGGCCTGTCCAGGCTTGTGTCGGGTGACAGATAGTAGCCGATGACAGACTATGGCACAGAATTCTTTGGATAGGTTTGGAAATGAATTCTGGTATTTACCTGTCATCTATCTATCATCTGTCTATGTATCTATCTATGTATCTATGTATCTATCCATCCATCCATCCATCCATCCATTTATCTTACCTATCTAATCTTTCTACGTATGTATCCATATCTACCTATCTCTCTAATCTACTTATTTATTCGTATCTATTGTCTATCTATCTATCTATCTATCATTTATCTTATCTACCTGTCTAACCTACCATCTATCTATCCACATCTATCAATTATCTATTCATCTATCTATCTACCTATATCTATCATCTCTTATTACTACTTATTTCTAATATGAAAGATCTTAGAGCAGAATTAGACATTCACATCCACCTCCCTTGGCGTAAGGTTATTTATAGCCTTTCATACAACACGGAACACGGTGGATTCATCCATGCTACTTCCACGGGTCTGAAAGGAGCACTGCATGCTTTCCATTTAAACCATCCATCTCGGGGGAGGAAGTCTTGCATGAGGTTTCACTGAAATCGTCATTTAAGCAAATTAATAAGCAACACCATGTACTCATAAATTTTTGCAATAGTCCACTTTTTATTGCCAGAAATGGTACTGGTGTTTTTTTTCAAACTTTTTTGTGTCTGCCAGTCATACATAAAAGAATACTAGTTCTAAATTTGCACAAAAATAGAAATGATTAAAAAAAAAGAGTAGAAGGACTTCCTTTCCCTGAAATACCTCCAGAGGAGGAGGGCTCCTGGGGGTAAGTGCTCTATCTACTGGTGGGCCGCCATTGGCTCCCCTGGGGAGTGTCCAGTTCAACCGCCTGGCCAGGGCCACTCCGGCCGAGGCTCCCGGCCTGGGTTCGCTCACCTGGTAGTGCACGAAGCGCATGTCTCGGGAGTACAGCACGGCGGTCCACTGGCAGCTGTGGCCTGGGTGGATGGCTCTGGCCAGCTGCTCCAGCGTCCTCTGGTGGTGGGGGTAGAACTTGTGGGCCAGGGTCAGGTGCAGCTGCTTGGCGCAGGGCTTCACGGTGCAGTCTGCGAAACCAGGTCAACACGAGGATGGTGGGCGCTTTTACCCCCACCGTGGGCGCTGCGTGTGTGGGGTGGCTATGCATCCACGACGGCTACGTGCCCAGGGCTGGTATGCGAAGCCTGTCTGCCTGGTGCCTCCTGCCTCTGCCCCCTCCTTCCCCCCAGATTGTGCCATTTCACAGAGTTCAGCTTAAAAAATTTTGTAACGTCTATTCATTTTTGAGAGAGAGAGAGAGAGAGAGAGAGAGCAAGCGAGCATGAGCAGGGGAGGGGCAGAGAGAGAGGCAGACACAGAATCTGAAGCAGGCTCCAGGCTCCGAGCTGTGAGCACAGAGACTGACGCAGGGCTTGAACCCATGAACCGTGAGATCATGACCTGAGCTAAAGTCAGATGTTCAACCGACTGAGCCCCCCAGGCACCCCCCAGAGTTCAGCTTATAGAGGACATAGCTGGGTACTGCAAATCCTATAAGGAGGAGGAAGGAGGAGGGGTGGAGATACGGGTCCGGGTGTTTGGAGCCTATCAGTTTGCAAGCCAGTGGCCCGAACCTCTGATTAAAGTAGATGTAGTCACAGCTTCTCCGTTCATTTTCCGGGGCACACACACTACCCAGCTGCCTGGACTCGTAGCCTTGAACTCTGGGCAGATGGTTTTGGTTCTGCTGCAGAGTCTCGGGAAGAAAATGCCACAGGGAACCCAACTGTGTCAAACATGACGGCATCTCTCACATTTCGCTCACTTTGGCGAAGCAGGGAGCCCTCGGAGTGGTCGGTCCCTGGTGTCTTTGGGAGGCCTCTGCCCTGGTGGATCCTGCCCTCCTGGTCCTCATTCCAGGGCCCTGAGGTCAGCCAGGATCCGACGGCCTCTGGGCCACAAAGTAGTTTGTGTTTGGGGGAGGTGGTGACCGACGGGAATGCGGACTTTGGCGTCACGTAGGCCTGGCTTTAGAGCCACCCTCCTCTCCTGGTGGGGCAACCTTGGGAAGAGCTTGCGTTTGCACAGCAGCGGCTTGAGGACGGTGAGGGCCACCTGCTGGGGCGGCGCTGAAACCCGTCTCTTGATTCACATCTCCGGGAGTCTTTTCATAACTACTGGTTACTGGCCACCTCTCCCCCGGGCAACACATACCAACAGACAGGCCCCGTTCTCCCCTGGAACGTGGCCCGGATGTTGCACTTGCTTCCTGGGCCCAGACCTGGTGGCCCAGTGATGTCTCCCATCCGCTACATGAGACTTCAGCGGCAAACAAGAAACCGCCGAGGCGAGAAGCATAAATTGAGAGCACGTGTGGGTGGCGGGGAAATTCTTTTCTTGGGTGTTTCGGCCGTGGGCGGAGGACCACCTGGCCACGTGAGTCAGTGTGGCCCGGGAAAGATCCACGCCGGTTGTCATCCGTGAACCACACGTGGCTTCTGCGTGGGCCCTTGTCTTGTCCGCTCTCCCCAGCCCCTGCCTCTGGGGGCGTGTCTCTGGGGACAGACACAGGTGCCCTGATGGGGACACACTGAAGCTGGCCGGCCCCTCCCAGCCCTTTGGGGTCAGGCCAGGGCACAGGCGTGGAGGGCAGGGCGAGAGCCATGGGGTCGGAGCCTCCCTGGCAGAGCCCAGGGCCGGTCAGCCTGAACCCGGGTGGGGCCGAGCAAGACCGAGCTGGACTAAGGTTCTTGCTCCGACCCCCGCTTAGGGGACCCTGTTGCTTTCCGGGGGCTGTGGTCACAAATGGCCACAAACTGGGGAGCTTAAAACCACACAAAGGTGCTCTCTCGCAGTCTGGAGGCCAGAAGTCTGCAGGCGTCCGCAGGGCTGCGCCCCCTCTGAAGGCTCTGGGGAGGCCCCTCCTTGCTGCGCCCAGCTCCTGGGGCTCCGGGTGGTCCCTGGCGTGTGGCCGCATCCTTGCGTCCTTGTGTCCTCCCCATGGCCTCCACCCCTGTGTCTCTGTGTTCTCTCCTCTCTCATAGGACCACCAGTCGCTGAATTTAGACCCCACCCTCCAGTCTGGCTTCACTTTAACTAATTGTGTCTGCAGAGCCCCTGTTTCCAAATAAAGCCTGTTTCTAAGGTTCAGGGTGGACAGGAATTTCAGGGGACACGATTCCCCCGCGCCAATGACCTTGAACAGGAATGTTCCCCTTGGCCGGCTTCGGTCTCTTCATTTTTAAAATGGGGCAGTGAGACCCAACTGGGGGATGCAGTGCGTAAGGGAGGTGCCCTGTGTGCCTTGAGGCGAGGGGCTGACGGGGCAGGGCAGGACGAGACCACCTTGTCCTTTTGGCCGCAAGGAGACTAAAGAGCCGTCACCTGACTCTTCTTTCTATAAAGGACGCCAATCCACAAAGCCACGGGGTAAGCTGCTAATCGTCCAGCAAATAGGACCCCGGAGTCCAGAGGCCAGCCTCCAAGTGGAAATCTGGGATTCAGTGACCTCCTGGCGTGGCCAGATCAGAAGGGGTCTCGACACCTGCGAAGGGGTAGGGCGGCGTCTCTCCACCAGGGTGCCGGGAGTCACCACAACACTGTACTTCTTCTGTGTGCCAGGACCGAGGGGGAAACTCCACAGAAACAGGCTGCGTTGTTTGAAGGGCCAGAGTCCTCACCGATTTGCAGAGAAAGAGCGACTTCTGGGGCTGATGTGACTTGATGAAGGCCCAGCGCTAACCAGAGACGAGGGAGAGATGCTTGTCTTCTGAGGTCAAGTCCAGAGTCCCTCCCGTGAACCCCAGCCGGATCCTGTCTCCAGACCAGCGCAGGGGTTGGGGAAAAAGGGAGGCTCAAAGATTCTCAAAGTGAATCTCGACGATCCTTCCCCGAGAGGCCATGGAGAAAAGACTATGGTCTTCCCTAAAACAACAACAAAAACCAACTAGGACTTGTGTTTTACACACAGCACTGACCCCGGGAGGGCATCTGCCCAAGGCGGGCATGGGGCTGGGGAGCCTCGGACGTCCCCGTGTGGGAACCAGCCTGTAATCCACCGTCATCACGTGACCACTCGAGGTCTCCTCCTGGGAGCGCACCCAGTGTTCTGAAAACCCGTATCGATGCAGACAAAGGTATTCCCACTTGGAGAAAAGGTGGCCTCTGCTTTCAGAGTCTGCTTTCCTTCTGAAGGACATCCTGGCTCATTAGATTTAGCTCCGGCTGAGCTGTTCAGCCCCAGAGCAAGGCCACGTTGGAGGAGCTGGCTGAAAAGGGAGAGGTGGCGATGGAAAAGTCCTGGGCCGGGGCGTCTGCGTCCCCTGAGCCCAGCCCAGCCGGCGGCAGCCAGGAGCAGCCCGCAGCCCACAGCCCGCTCCCCCCGTGGCTGGCCCACGGCGCCTGAGGAGCGGAGCACGGCCCCGGACACAGAGCAGTCAGTCCCCGTCAACCGCGCCCTTCGTGTGCAACTGGCCAGGGCTGCCTACCTGCCAAGACGGCCACTTCCATGGCGAACGTCGTGGCGAATTCCCGGATGACGTCCGCAGGGCTGTCGCTCACGAAGAAGCCCAGGTAGCTGATGGAAGAATGGAGAGCCAGAGGGACGACCAAGGGGAAGGAACCCCGGATCCTGTCCCCAGCTCTCTTTAGAGCCTCGTACAGACACTCCACTTTGTGGTCCTCGCACTAGGGGAGAAGAGACAAGGATGTGCTTTTCAGAAGGGCAGCTATTAGCTTAGTCGATTCGGATCAGGCAGCCCCGCGAGCCTATTTGTGGCCACAGTGCTGGAACGTGATTCTCTCGCCCCCGCGTCTGGGGCTATGGATTTGTTCTGCACCCCGCCTCGGTTTCTTAGAGATTCCAGGTAAGATTCCTTTTGGAATGGAATGTCCTCTAAGGGTCCAGGTTGGAAATGCCTGTCACCCTGACTTACCTCTCGTCCCTCTGTGTCATGTTGACTCAACCCACAGCTGTGCTCAGCTGTTCGGACTTCTGGAGGCTTCTCCTAGACTCGGAGGCAGCCACGGTGCATGCACGGCTCCGGGCCCCCTGCTCAGCCCGAGTGCCAGGCTGCGGGCACCGGCCGGACCCTCACCGCCCTTCCCCACTGCTGGTTCCTGGGCTCAGCGCTGCCCAAGCGCCTCCTGGGCTTGAAGACCTTCCTCCATGTGGAAGACTCACGTGGCCACGTGGGACCGCGGTGAGACCACAGTGAGACCACGGTGAGACGCAGACCCTCCCCCACCCCCCCAAGCAGGAAGTCAGCCCAGCCCTGTGCTTCCCGGCACTGGCTCCCCCCGAATTTCCCACCGCACCTTTCATTCTTGTACGAATCAGCTGCATTGTAGTTTTAAGATGCATTTTCACGTCCCCCCTGACCAGCGGCTCGCTAAACTCGTCCCTGTGTGTTGCGTCTTTGTGGCCCTCGTGGGTCCTGGGAAAGCGCCTGACGCACGGACGGTATGACCCTGAATAAATGACTGTCTGTCCACAGCGTGTCTCTCGGTCCCAGGTCAGTAGTCTGGGGGCACCGGGTCGTGTATGAACAGAGCCGCAATGGACACCCGCCCGTGGAGGCTGGACGTTTTCCTTCCACAGCGTCAAAGGCAGAGGCTGCATTTCCCTGTCACTTTTGCCGAACAGCTGCTCAGCCAGCCAGACAGGGTGGGACGGGGCTGGGGTTGGTGGGGCGGCTAATGCAGGAGAAGGGAGGTGTGTGTGTGTGTGTGTGTGTGTCTGGACACGGACGTGGGAAGAGGACCTAAAGGCCCAGGTGGCCCCCTCGCTGGAGTGATGAAGCATGGCCCATTCGAGGGTGATTTTCATCACAGGCTCTAGCTGCTTCCTTTCCCTGACGAGCTCCTAAGGACAAGCTGGAAAACAGCTTGACCGTCACAAACGCCGTTGCCGGCAAAGTCAGGTGACCCACGCGCCCCAGTGTGCCCGGAACTTTCCTGGTTTTAGCACTGAAGGTTCTGTGCCTTGGGAGCCCCTCCCCTCAGCCCCTGGTAAATCGGGGTGGCCGTCAAAGGCTCCCGGGGAATCTGCTGGAAACATTCCCGGAGGAGGCTCGCAGCCCCCTTCCCGTGCACGTCGTGGAGCCTGGCACGGAGCGCTCCTCGGGCCCTGGCGGGGCCCCTGAAATGAGTGGGCCCCTTAGAGCTTGCCGATGGCAGAGGCGGCCGGCCAGGGCGTGTCCTCTCCAGGTTTGTCTGGTGTGGAGCCACACAGGAAGTGGCTGTCGGCCCCTCCCTCTCTGTCATGCCCGCCTGCTTCTCTGCTGAGTGGCCCAGGTCCTTCTCCCCTTTCCAGGACCCCTGTGAAGCTGCGTGTTGGGCCATATTCTAAATCAGGGCCGGTCCCCACAGAAGCAGGGAACGGTTCCGCACTTGCAAGGGCCAGCAGCGACCGTTCTTTAGTTCATCCGTCACACATTTCCGCAACACCCGCTCTGAGGCACCGTGCTGGTCTCGGGCCACAAAGGTGAGTGAGGCGTCCACCTTGTGGCGATTCAGCCTCGTGGGGGCTGCAGGGCTGCACCGGACACATGGTCACGCCACATGGACAGTGCCACGAGAGATTCACGCCAAGAGATGACGGGAGCACAAAGGGCAGCAGCCCCTTCTGCCCGGGGAGCTGGGCAAGACTTAACAGAGGGAGGGGATAAGTGAGTGGGGTTTTGCAGAATGTGCAGGAGTTGACCGGATGAGGCTGAGGAGGAAAGTAAAGGGTGTCCCACACAAAGAGGACGGCTGATACTACAGTCGTGGGAAGTAGATCACGTGGCTGCCCTCAGTTGTATCCAACATCGCTTAGTTATCTCAGGGAAATGGCTTCAGCGGCCTGGTAATGAGCATTAAAGTCATGTTGGGGCCGACTCACCGTGAAGAAGTCACAGAGCGTTATGTGCGGGAAGATCTCATGAGCTCGGTTCTTCGTGCACTGACGCTTGCTCTCTCTCCAGAACTCTTGAAGTTGTTCCAACAGGGACCCCGTGGGGCAGAGGAACAGGGCATACTCCTGGGGGATGGGATCGTCCAGAGAAGGGTCGTTGCGATGACAACGTAGCCTGTAACAGAGAACAGCGCTGTCACCTGAAGCCAGGACGAAAGGACCCTTCCCCACGGAGGGCAGCAACTCGGAGGAACAGGCCATGCCGAGCGCGTCCAGCACCCACGCTGCACCCCCAGCCCCTCTCGGGCGGGACTCAGCGGGCCCAGGCCGCGGAGCAGCTCAGGGGCTGCCCGAGTCTCGGACCCGCGTTTGTCTGACTCCCAGACCAGAGACCGAGAAAATGAGAGAAGGTGACGGGAGACCTCAGCACCTGTTCAAGCGATCTTTGGGATCCAGCCACCCCCTTAGTGTTGAGAACAATTTGCAGAAAAACTTCACATTTTAATTGTAGCAGACTTCAAATTGAGTGTAAAAGTTAAAACTATAGAAAAAAAATAGACGAAATTTAGGTGGCTATTACATATTTTCTTTGCATTCAGAAGCTTACTTTAAGGACAAGGAGACATGACCTACAACCCCAAATTCAAGTTCATTCTCACTAACAACAAAAACAAGAATGGGGACAACCCCAAGGTGCTATTTTGCTCATCTGTCAAACTAACAAAATGCCTTTGGAAGGATAAAAGTTACGCCCAGTGGTGTCAAAGGGGCAGCGAATTTGTGCAAATTTGTGTGTACATGAGTAAATTGCCAGGACGCACCAAGAGCCTTAAAATACCCATTTCATCCAACGATTCTACAATTCCATTAACATTTCTACTTCCAGAAATTTCTCCAAAGCAGGAAGCAGACGGTATACCTAAAACTGCACGCATATTTTATTGTACGGTTACGGGTCCCAGTTAGGAAACATGAGATAAAGGACGAGGAGTGTATTTACCAGGTATTCATCAGGATCCACAGTTTTGACGACTTTCTAATGACTCAGAGACGTGCCCGGGATGTGAAAGTAAGTTTAGCGGGCAGTGTGCCGCCCCTCAAGGAAACACTAGTTTCACACAGATATAGTCTCCTTAAGAGTAAAAACAAATACCAACAGGGGGCGCTCTGACCCTTTATCCTGAGCCCCTTCCCCCGGCACACACGTGTCCTCTATTGTCACTTTGCTTTTTCCTCCTAGAAACCCAAGTAACAAATCCATAGATAACACTCGTGTGTGTTTTGCGTAAATCACAAGCTGCTGCTTAAAATATTCTGCAGTTTACATTTTCTCTGTCGACCCCGTTTTTGTGCTTTATCCACACTGGCACGGAGGCATCTGGTTAAGTGGGTCCGAGTGACCCTTCGAAGGGCTGTGGGTGCCCGTCACACTCGCGGGTGATATTTCACTCATCCGTTCCGCTGCTGGACACTTAAACTGGTTTCTCTTTGAAAAATGTCATGGCGCTGTAATCAAGATCTTGGCCCGTGTTTTTTTAGGCCCTTTGTGTGTTTCCACGGCATGTACTTGGACGTGGAACCGGGCGGTCGGCTGCGATTGCCACCGGGACCGTGAGAGACCGCGCGTGGACGCTTGAAGCTGCCCTCTGTTTTTAACGGCATCTGAATTTGCGCTCCCCTGATTCGGTAAGGTCGGCCCACTCCTGGTTGAGCCTAGGGGACCCCACTGCCTCCCCGGGCCTCGGTGGGACTCATGGTCTGGCTGACCTGTTGTAACCAGGGGGAAGGAACCGTGGCCCTTGAAACCGTGGGTTTCATCTGAAATTCAAATTTGGCGACTGACTTTAGAGGTAGCCTCACCCAGAGGCTTCTGGGTGTTTCCCTTTGCCTGGGAGACGGGTTGCATGTTTTGTCCTTGGCCTAGACGTTCTGGGGGAAGAAGGAGGTCCCCGCTGAGGACACACTGGCCCCTCAGAGGCCCACTGTCTGTATTTGCCATCCTGCTCCGGGGCGGGCACCGCAGCTGGGCGAGACCCAGTTTTTAGTGTTTGATTTTCGCTGTGGTTTTCCAGAGCAGCGCGTGAGGGGACTTCCCGCCTCAGGACAGAATGATGGCATCATGGCACATTCAGGTGGGACTGGGGGTTAAGAGGACCTGTGATCCCAGAGCAGAAAGCGGAGGCCCGAGACAGTGGGCGGCCTGCACAGTCGCGTAGCCGGTTTGTGGCAGAACCTCCTGGCACCTTGAGCTCCACACCCCGCCCCCCACCACCCGGCCCCCTTGAGGTGCAACGTGCCGATGCCTTAGGTGCCATTCGGGGCCACCAGTAAATTCTCTCCCCATCAGAGGGAGCCTGAGAGAGTGGTGGCCTGTATTTTATGTCGGAAGAAATAGCTCTTCCCTATTTTCTCAACAAATCGCGTGGGTTTCTTCCTTCTTTGACAGTCACATGTGGATAAACTCAGATTTTTAAGTGAAGAAAGGCTTGTTCAAAGTTCAATCTCTCTACTTTCTTTTTCTTTTTTTTAATGTGTATTTTTGAGAGAGAGACAGAGAGAGTACACACGTGAGCGAGGGAGTGGGCAGAGGGGGGCAGAGAGAGGGGGCCAGAGGATCCAAAGCGGGCTCCACACTGAGAGCAGAACTCGACAAGGGCTTCGGACTCACGAACCGTGAGATCACGACCTGAGCCGCAGTTGGACGCTTCATCTACTGAGCCACCCAGGTGCCCCTGTTTTCCGTTTGAAATGCAGGCTCTTTATTCCTTTCCCCGGGTGCTGGGTGGGCAGGGTGCCTGCCCAGGGTGTATGGGGCCCTCCTACGCCCACCCCGGGGAGCTCTCGAGGCCCGAGCAGCTCAAGCCAAACACCCTGCACACCCGTGGAGGCAGCCGCACTCACCAGTCTGACGCCTCTTCCGCTGTCTTCCTTCCAGTGGCCGCCAGAGCCTTCAGCCTACAGGAGAGCAGACCGGGAGGAGCATTTAGACTTTGCCTTCCCTTCTTTGGGGTGGGGGGGCACGGGACAGGCAGGGCTAGCACTGCGGCACATGGGGCCCGGGCTGGGGGCCCCACGAGGGCCTGCACTGCTTAGACTTTGAAGCCGGATGCCCTGACCAGGCCTCCGTGCGGCCTCACCGTGATTTCTGAAAACGCGGACCTGCTCACACCCCCCTGCTTGTTTTCCTTCGGGGGCTCCCACCTCCAGGAAACCTTCCCCGAGCCCCCCCCCACCCCCAGCCTGCCCACATAGGGCCACTCTGCCTCGCCTATGAGGTTGTGTCTGTTTGCCTCCTCTACCGGCCTGCAGGGTCCCTGAGGCCCAGCCCTGTCCCACTCATCATTATAACCCAGGACGTACAGACACTGGGGTAACTGAACGGGGCCAACTTGGACAGGATGGAAGGAGGCTAAGGTAACTCACTCAGGAATCCAGCCTGGAGACAGCTGGAGTTGATCAGCGGACCCACGTGACGCTGCTCAGAGCTGCTCTTTGGTGAATACCGACAAGGATGATATTGGTTTAAATCACAAGGCATTCTGAGCATGAGTCCAGCTTCGAGAACATCATAAAGGGTGGGCTTTAGAGGTGCCAAGAATAGGGCCCCACCCCTCCACTGCCTGTGTTCTCTGGCCTCGGTATCCCTGGCTGCACCCGGGGGAAGGTGCCCGGCACGGGGCCTGGCACATGGTTCTGCTGCCCATTTATTTCAAAGGCCCCCGGTTTATTATCAACATAAAGCGACCAAGTTCTGGTTTGGATTAGAAACGAAAAGGGTGAAGTTTGGGGCGCCTGGCTGGCTCCGTTGGTTAAGCGTCCGATTTCGGCTCAGGTCATGATCTTGCAGTCTGTGGGTTCAAGCCCTGCGTCGGGCTCCATGCTGGCAGCTCGGGGCCTGGAGCCTGCTTCATATTCTGTCTCTCTCACTCTCTCTCTCTCTCTCTCTGCCCCTCCCCCGCTCATGCTCTGTCTCTCAAAAATAAGTAAACATTAAAAAAAAATGTTAAAGAAGAAAAAGAAAAGGGTGAAACTTCAAAGTGATGGCAGCTAGTTTGCTCAGGGCTTTGTTACAACGTTTCAGGAAACCTTGGTCCCCAGTCCAAGGAGTGAATAAGTCTGAAAAATCAGTATCCCATGTGCCAACCATAGCTCATGGCTTCTGGGGACTTTGTCTCTCTCTGACAGGGTGGGTCCTACGATGAACATTTTCTGTACGGGGACCTCCTCCTTGGGTAAGCAGGATCGATCAACACTGTTCCGGTAGTTTCTTAACCACCTCTTTTCACCAGCAGACATTGAAGAGATCTTGCCTACGGGTGACTGGTTCCCCCGCACCACTTAGAAATATTTCCTAGGTGGTGGTGCCCTCCACCGCTCCCTTCGGCCTGGAGTCTGAAATGCCTCCCAGGGTCGTCTCGGTCCCTGAACCACAAAGAGGCTGCCCAAGCCCCTCCAAACCCTGAGAAATGGGGGTGTCCCCGTAACACGCGGCTTCCGACTTTCACGACTTTTAGGGTCCCTCCACCAGCCAGCCAGCACAGTTTGACCAAAGGGCAAAGAGTATGTCATTTATAAAAAGCCGAGAAGGGCTGTATTTTGAGAGCGTATCTCGCTCGGCAAAGCGCACCCCTCGGGCAGGAAGTAAGGGCTCTGAGCTGCCTGCAGTTCTGTGCTGGGGGCAGAAGCGTCAGTGGGCTGGGAACACACGTCCAGCGGCCAGCAGGACAGTACTCACGCGGTGTGTACCGGGAAGCCCATTCCCAGAAGGGGCTCCAGCAGCAAGGACGGGCCGCGGACCTTGAGCTTGTTGGAGACCTTGGCGTACAGCTGAGTCTCCCCGGCTGCCATCTCTTCCTGCCTGTGGACAGAAATGAATAGATAAAGCCAGAGAGAGAGACACACGCAGGCAAGGCTGAGGGTGTGAAGAAAAACCTCAAGCCCGTTTTGATCTCTCTGACAAAAGCTAATATCCTGTTTGCATGAGATGTTGGTTTTCAGAATGCTCTCTGCGGGGTGCTGGGGCGCCATGTCCACCGGCCCTGTTTCCACATGGGGTTCGCGTTCCAGAGGTCCAGCCAAGCCCCCGCGCGGGATCAGCTCCTGACTCTGTTCCCCACTGGGGCCACCAGCCATGGGCCCGGGGCGACCCCGAGCCCCCTTGCCTGCAAATGAGACGTTAAACAACACGCCATCTACTGTCCCTGCGGGCTCTGACATTTTTGGTTCTTTTAATTATTCACTGACTCTGTTTTTGATTTTAGAATCTTCTGAAGTTTAATATGGGTGCAGAGAAGTTGACAAATCTTATGTAGAAGTCAGTGACCTGGCAAGTGAGCACACATACCTAGCTCCCTCCAGGACCAGCAATAAAACGGGGCTCCTCAGCCTGGGGGATTTGGGCTCCACCCCCGGGGACCATTGGCAATGTCTGCAGGCACTTCTGAGGGTCCCAGTTGGAGGCAGGGACGTTTGCTACTGGCATCTATCACGTCGAGGACAGCAACGGAGCGGGCGCACCCCACGGCAAAGAGGGACCCAGCCCAAAATATCAAGAGCATCAAGGTTGACAACATCTGCTCTGGAACACACCCAGAACCTCAGAGGCACCCCTCCCCCCTAGCACCCCTCCCCCCGACTCCTAGTTATTTCCTCCCTCCCTCCCAGAAGGTAACTACTGTGCTCACGTGTACATTAACTTTGGCCACTTTTGAATCTTACATAAATAGAGCCGTAGAGCGTATACCCTTTTGTGTGTGATCTCTTTTGCCCCAAAACTATGCGTGTGAAACGTACCCACATGATTGCTTGTAACTATACTTCGTTCGCTGCATTGCTGTGTATTTTTCGATCCGATAAATGAAACATAACCTATTTCTCTACTTCTCTGTTGGTGTATCATTTGGGTGGCTGTCAGGTGTTTTGCTGCAGTGGACATTCTTGTGTATATGCCTTTTAGTGCCTGATTTATGTTATTCATGCTGGGTACACATCTAGGATTGGGGTTTTTAGGTCATAGGATACGTGCGTACTTCATTAGCAACTACGAAGAGGTTTTACCAAATGGTGGTTCCAATTTGCTCTCTTAGCAGTGGGTTAAGGGGCCGGTTCACCAACATCCTTCTACTGTCAGTCTTCTTAGTTGTAGCCAATCTGGGGGTGTGGAGTGGTGTCCCGCTGTGGTTCTAATTTGCATTTCCCCAAATGGCAATGACATTGAGCCCCATGAGACAGGCTCTTGGCCATTTGAATAACCTCTTTGGGGAAGGGCCTACTTAAATCTTCTGCCTTTGAAAAATTGGATTCTTGGGTTCTTCTTATCAATTTGTGGGAACTCTGGAGATAATAAGTCTTTTGTTGGATGTGCTTAATGGTAACGACTTCTTCCAGGCTGTGGTTTGCCTTTCTAATCTCTTAATGTCTTTGGGTGAAACAGAATCTCCTAATTTGAATGAAAAGTAACTTAGCGTTTTTTTTAATAGTTAGAACTTTCTGCATCCTATTGAAGACATCATTGTTAACCCAACATTGATGAAGATATTCCCCCTGTGTTTTTTTCTTGAAGTTTACTATTTTCCCTGTTTATATTTAGCTGTTTGATCCATTTGAATTCATTCTGTGTATGGTGTGAGGTAGGGGTAAATGTTCATTTATTTCCCTACACCTGTTTTCATTGAGGGACCATCCATTGTCCAGTGAATCACTGGATGTTTTTTTGTAAATCAGGTGACTGAATATATATTAATCTGTTTCTTACTCTCTTCCTTTCTCTTGTTTGGTTTGTTCATTTTTGTGTTTACACTATACTGGTTTTAATTACTATGGTGTTAACTCCTCTGATTTTGTTTTCTTCAAGATTGCCTTAATTCCTCTAGGCCCGTTGTTGTTTCATAATAACTTAAAAATTAGATCAGCATAGTGTGCCTTTGGAGACTGCAGAAAGACCCACATATGTGGTCATTTAATTTTCAACAAAAGGACCAAAGTAATTCAATAAAGGAAAGGATAATATTCTGAACAAATGAGGCTGGACAGCTGCCTATTGATACGGGAAAAATATGAATGTCAATGCCTACTTCACATGATGCACACAACTTAGCTCAAAATGTATGATGGACCTAAATGTAGAAGCTAAAACTACAAAAATTCTAAAAGAACACTTAGGAGAGAACTCTTTGCTATGCTGGGGTTTGCGAAGCTTCATAAAAGAGTCATAAAAGAAGAAAATCAGTAAGTTGGGTTTCATCAAAATTCAAGACTTCTGGGGTGCTTGGGTGGCTCAGTTGTTTGAGCGACTGACTCTTGGTTTGGCCCAGGTCATGATCTCATGATTTTGTGGGTTCCAGCCCTGCATCGGGCTCTGCACTGACAGAGTAGAGGCAGCTTGGAATTCTCTCTCCGCCTCTCCCTGCCCCTCCCCTGCTCGTGCTCTCTCTCTCTCTCTCAAAATAAATAAGTGAACTTTAAAAAAATGGAAAACATCTGCTCTTTGAAAGACACTATAAAGAAAATTAAAATGTAAGCTTGGGAGAAAATATCACTGTATATATCTGAAAAGGGCTTGTATCCAGAATTTATAGAACGTAACATAATTGTGCATATGCATATTCTTTTAATTAATACTAAGAAAACAAAAAATCCAACTTAAAATGGGAAAAAGATCTAAATGGGACACTTAACAAAAGAAGGTACATAAATGGCTAATAAGGACGTGAAAAGATATTTAACTTGATTATTCATCAGGGAAATATAAATTAAAACCACATTGTGATACCACAACACATTCACCAGAAGAGCAAAAATTGACAAGATCGACAATGCTAAATTTTGACAATGCTGTGGGATAATTGGAACTTTTATTTATTGTTCAACCATTTTGAAAAATATTCTGACAGTTTCTTATACAGTTCAACATACATTTGCTATATGACAAATTTACTCTTAACTGTCTACCAAAGAGAAGTGAAAATCTGTGACCGTACGAAGACTTGTATGTGAATGTCCTTGACGGCTGTATTCACAGTAGACTCAAACTAGAAAGAACCCAAATGTCCATCATCTGGTGAATGCATACATAAATTATGGTATATTCAATCAATTATGGTATATTCAAATGATGGTATACTTCAAAATTATGATATATTAAAAAATTTCAATATTTGTAAACTTTATTTCCTCTCCTTGCTATATATATCGTTCTGACAAAGACCTCCAGTGCCATGTTGAATAAAAGGGGCTTTTAGGATAGGTACCTTATATCAGATTAAATGAATTTTTCACTCCTAGTTCCCTGAGGTATTTTTAAAAATTTATTAACAGATATTGAATTTTATCAAAGGCTTTTTCTATTGAAATGATTATATTGTTTTCCTTCTTTATTCAGTGAATGAGGTAGCTTGCGACAGTTGACTCCTGAATGTTAAGTCAACCTTGTGTTTCTAAGATATAACCTTCATCGTAATATGTTATCCTTTGTGTATATTGCTGGATTCCATTAGTTAATACTTTGTTCAGAATTTTTTTGCATCAGTGTTTGTGAATTAGCTTTGCCTGTTGTTCTCCTTTCTTATAATTTCCTTCTCCCATGTTGGTGTCAGTAGAGTGATCAGCTCATTCTGATGCTCTTGAGACTTCCTTGTCACAATACCGAAGGAACCCCCTCAGTCCCAGGCAGTCAAGGACACTTGGTCACTCGAGGTGTCAGTGTTATTCTGGCCTCATAAATGAGTTGGGAAATATTTCCTCTTTTCCAATTCTCTGAGTTGTTTTTTTTTTTTAAAGATGGGGATAACTTCTTTCTTAAATGTTTGAAAAGATTTATTGGCCAAGTCATCTCGGCCTAGAATTTCCTTGGAAAGTTTTAAATTACGGATTTAATTTATTTAACGGATACAGGAGTATTCTTCTAGTGTTGGTTTCATTAAGTTGTTTTTCAAGGAATTTGATAGATAAATTCCTTAGATAAAATGTTATCTAAGTGGTCAAATTTCCTGGCATAGCAGGCCAGGTTTTTAAAAATTTCTTTCAATTTTGTCGCATAATTTTCTGTGTAGAGGTCTTGCAGTATTTATTAGATTATTCTTATGTATTGGATCATTTTTGATGCCACTGTAAATTATCTTTTTATTTATTTTTAAATGGTTTTTATTTATTTTTGAGAAAGACAGAGCATGAGTGGGGGAGGGGAGAGAGGGAGACACAGAATCTGAAGCAGGCTCCAGGCTCCAAGCCGTCAGCACAGAGCCTGACACGGGACTCGAACCCACGAGCTGTGAGATCATGACCTGGGCCAAAGTTGGACGCTCAACCGACTGAGCCACCCAGGTGCCCCTAAATTATCTTTTCAAAATTTCATGTTCATACTCTTTCTTGCTGGTAAATCAAAATATTATTGTTTTCACATTATTTTACATTGAACTTATATGTAATTTTATGTCTGGCTTGACTTCCTTATTCTCATATTCTTTCGAATTTTAAAAATATTATATGTACAAAAATAGTTGTCTATGAATAATTATATTTTTATTTCTTTCTTACCAGTACATATTCTTCACTTTTAAATTTTCTTCTCTTTTTTCTTTTCTTCTTTTTTTCTCCTCATTTACCTCCTTTTCTCCTCCTCCTCCTCCTCATTCTCTTTCTTCTTCTTCCTCTTTCTTTTCCTTTTCTTTTTCTTCTTTTATTGAACTGGAATGAACTCCAAATGTTGAATAGATACAGTATATATCAATACTGTGCATCTCCCTGCATTCCCCCATTTCGGAGGAAAAGTTTTCAATACTGCACTTGTAAGTTTTTAATTATGTTTTAAAATATCTTTTTGCTTTGAGGAATCCAAAAGATAAAACAATTTCACAATTAAATGAATTTAATATCTTAAATTTAAAAGTCTCAAAGTAGACAAAACTTGGTATCCAGAAGAAAAAAAAAGCAGATTTTGGGTCTGGAATATAGCCTCTACTCAAACATATTTTTCTTTTCTTAATAGTAAACCACTTTTTGAGCAACTGTGCTTACAACATATTAAAATATAAATTTCTCTGGAAAAAATCTTATTTGTGTAAGCCAAGAAATGCCCTCTCAAGCCCAATCCCTTTTTCTTACCTTGAAAATTTACCTTCCAAGACCAACAGTGAAGCGACAAAAGCTTCTTGATTGACAATTTTTCCTGTGCCTTACCCTCAAAGCCACCCTTCTCTCACTAACAGCATGAAGGTGGAGAGTGAGACCATGCCGGAACCCCAAGCTGGGTGCAGATGGTTACAAAAGCTTCACAGCTCGTAGAGGACCCTCAGGGTAGGGTGTCCCTTCTCATACCTCCACACCAAACCCAGCAAAACACAGCCTCGGTGAATGTCAGATGCCAGCCCTGGAGATGCTGATTTCTATTTCCTCTAAATTTGATTTTGAATTTGATGGAATTGATTTACAGGTGAGCTTTCTGAGAGGCTGCTATGTGGTCATAGAAGTTCAGCCACCATCATGGGTCATCTCCCTGTTATACCTCGGCAAACAGACTTCACCTGAAACACATGCCAAGATGTCAACATGTTAATATATGAATGATTGCTCATGATTGCTTTTGGTTTTCCATGTGTCTACTCAGTATTATTCCACCACCTAGTTTGTGATCAGCTCATCTGTGTTTGTGGAGCCCCATCACCCACTCATCGTTGTGCCGGGCATCACGAGAGTACATTCTAGACTCTGTCCTCCAAGGGCTTTGTTCCACGGAGGCACCATCTACAGCAACCCAGGTGAAAACAAAGAAAGAATTAAGTTCTAAGTCTTCCGTCCCTGTCTTTGAGGGCAAATGTTGGTTTAAGGGCTAGAGACAGTAGTTACAAAGATGTAAAGGACGTATGGGTGAGCTTGAAGGATTCCTGGTCTTAAATCAAAAAACATTGAGAGGTGTGGGCAGGAAAACGAGACTGAATGAAACCACAATTGGCTGAATATATTTCTTTGGCTTCATTGCCAGTGGCAAATCCTGCCACCGATACCTTTAAAACCAATCCCAAATCCAGCCTTTGCACCACCAGCATCCTGGTCCAAGTCACCGCCATGGTGACCCAGGTTTTCAGTAGCATCCTCCTGGCTTTCTGTGAATCCACCTCTGACTCTATACCTCTTGCACATGCGTAGAACCCGACTTTGCCCTGCTCAGCTCTTTAGTGGTTTTCCATCTCAAAGAGTCCTTCCAGTGTCCCAGGCCTTCCACCATCTGCCAATCTCCAAGCACATAGTTTTCTTGGGGTTCTTCAAACATCCCCAGCTCATCTCTCCTGGCCTTTGGAGTTGACGGTCCCGTGCTTGGAACCATCTTAGCTCACAAGACTGACCTTGTCCCACCACAGAGGTCTTGACTAAAATACCACTTCTTCCTAGAAGCCTTCCTCCACCACCCTGCCCGATCACTCCCTAAGCCTCTCCCAGCCTCATCTTGTTCTAGTATTTGTCATCACCTGAGACCACAGGTGAGTGCTTTGTCCCCTCTGCCATCTGCTCTGAGTTTAGATGCCAGGCTCATGGCAGATGGCCCCTAAATATTAGGTGAATAAATGAACGCTCGATTCACACCCAGCTCCACTCCACTAGACTTCCAATGGGGCTCAGTCTTCTGCCCACGGCGGCAGGGCTATGTTCTCTCCTGATGAAACATCTTAAAGCTGCATTGTGTTCAGAAACCCCTTGGGACTTAGAGGCCCCCACAGAAGAGAGTGCCAAGTGTCTCTATAGAGTGCTGACTGTGTGAGAACACCCCCAGGTTCCCTCTCTTTTGTCTGTGGAGTGGCTGTGAGTCTAAACTCAGACTCAGTCACAGGCAGGAATAGAAACCCCCACCAAAGCGTTTTGCCTGCCCCTCTTGGCGCACTTGCTTAGCACGGGGCAGGACCTATCTGTTATTTTATAAAAGGAGTGTCTGTGTTCAGAAGACTCTCTTATGTGAAGTTTCTGAAAAGGTTTGCTTACCTTACTTACTAATTAAAGGCAAGTCACATTTTTCCCCTCCCTGGTCTCCGCAGTCATACCACCAATGGCTATTTGATAGCCACAGCCATATTGGGTTACACAGATGCCCGCGATAATGCCATTCGCTGTGACGATTGAGTCGACAAGGCTGGGTGACTTGGTGGAAGGAAGTATTTCCCGATTGGACTACCCTGTTGGCAGCCTGCTTACCATCACGCTTGCTTTTATAATGAAAAAGGAAAATATTTCTGCTTTGAATGATGGCGGCTCCAGAAATGGTGAGTAAAGTGGGTGGGGGGGGGGGGCTGGGGAAGTGAGTCTCTTCTGAAAGGGGATTTCTCAACATTTTTCAGTGTTCTGAAACCAACCGCCAATGGCCTGTCTGGGAAGGGACTTCTGTGCCCAGGTTCAAGGTTTCAGAAACCATTTTACCATTTGTTCTTATTCTGGTCATAAAGTTAAGCTGTGTAATTTGCCACATGCTGATAGTAGGAAGCAAGTAACAGCAAGAATCAAAGGCAAAAATGCTGGATGTGAATTTATTAGTTTTCTAAGGTACCCTTCAAAGCCACTCTTGAGATGGAAATGAAACCAATCCTTTTAGCACATAACTCCTGCTTAGATTTTCCTAAGACCACAAAGACAAAGTGTGCGTTCAATGGCTTCGTAGCTTCTTTTCAAATCTCAAACATTGCCACCAACCGAACAGAAAGATGTAAGTGTCTATGCTTATATGCCCGTAGGAACCTCTTTGGAGGAAGCAGGTTCCCAGAGAACTCATGCCTGACTGATGCCTGGGAGGGCGAGTTGGGATTTCCTTGGGAACATTCCGCCATTTTCTTGCTCACTCCGCCCCTCTTAGAGTTGCAGGAATGACTTCCAGAGGCTTTTGACCTCTCTGGCTTTGTGATAGGTGCAATTCTCTTGGAGGAAACAGAGCCCCAGTGTGGCTCTGGTGCAAGCCAGCGGTCCCCAGCCACTCCTCCCTTTGCTGTGTGGGAGACGGGGCATTCAGAAGGCATGGATATTTTCATCCTTAACTAGGTCATGTCCGCGTGAGCCCAGGAAGGGCTGTGTTTACAGGAAACTACAAATACGGTGGGTGAGCATCCCCTCCCTGGTGCCATCTACATTTTTGGGGCACGGACATTATGTGAGTATAAAAAACTTGTCATGTTTACGATAGGTGTCCCACAGGTGCTGGCAAAGGGATGAGTTTACATGGGACAAAGAATGCAGACAAGAGAAGGAAAGTGCTTTGAAAGTGATTTATCTTCTGAAAAATAATGGTGCAGTAATTTCTAAATCGTGAAAAGGCATATCTCTAAAGATGGCTAGTGAATTGGTTTTAAGATTGGTAGACTACACAAGGGGAAAGTCATTATTTTAGCGGAAGTAAGTTCATAGTTTTTCACTAACTCTGGAAGTTTCTCTGTTACCTGCTGTGGCTTGGAAAAAAATGCATTCTCACTGGACAAATGGTTTGATTAATCGGTATTGAATGTGCTTTATGTGGATTGTTAGATTTCAGAGATTTAACTTGTCAAAGATGCGTTGATGCTAAAACTATAAACAGGGAAACAAATGCTTTTTGTTCTTCCCGGTGAAGGAGGTGGAGGTCGATGTGGAGCCAAGTCTCAGAGGTCCTGAAATAGTCACCATGGGGGAAAATGACCCACCCGCGGCTGAGGCCCCCTTCTCCTTCAGATCGCTTTTTGGACTTGACGATTTGAAAATAAGTCCTGTAGCACCAGGTAGGTGGAACCAGGTGTGATTTCTGGGGAAGCGTCCCCAGAATGTCCCTCTGGGCACACACCCCACCAGGATTTCTCACACCCACAACCTGGATGCTTGCATTTCCTTGGGTTTACCGAACCCTGGAGAGGGGGGCATTAGAGAGGGCATCACCTCGTCCAGCCCCTTACCAACTCCCAGAGAGAGAAGTTTGCATTCTCTGGATGGAGGTTTTCAGAAATTGAGACTCCAGTTGCCCCTGGGAGTTAGGAGTCAAGTCCTGCCGGGAAATCTCTGAGCCCCTCCCCCCCCGAAAGTCCTAAGAACTAGGACTCACCAGCTCTTCCAAGAAATTTAAAATAAGCTGGGCATTGCTGAAGGTATTCGATGCCCAGATTAAAATCCAACTGTAGGAGACAGGAGCCGCTCTGAGCAACAAGGAAGGAAAGCTGGTTTTGTAAAGAGGTCACAAACACAGGACTTGTCACGGTGAGCCGTAGCTTTCTGGTCCTGCGTGCTCTCAGGAGTGCTGACCTCTGGGACCGGAAAGGGGGTCACCTGGGGGCTCTGGCTGAGGTTCCAGAAAACACGGGGTGGGGGCTGCCCTAATGATTCTTTTTAAACCCTCTGGACAGTTGTGGTTGGTGGGGGTGGTGGAGAAGACTTGAGGTAGGACAGGTTTTAAAATACAGCTCAAAAAGTTGGCAAAAATATACGTTTAAAAAATACCCTATCACCTGACCCCCAGGATATATTATGTTTGTCTTCATTCTCTTCCTGTCCTTGCTGATAAGTACACATTCACACACAGTGTGGGTCCAGACGGGTGTTTTTCCATGTGTGCCTTGGTTTTTATAAATGCTTTGCGTTCATAACATCACAACATCCCATCAAGTAATGCGTAATTTACATGGTTTTTAAAAATCATAATTTGACATACAATTGTTTCTAATATTTTTATAGAACGAATAATATGAGCAGGAATAACACCATACACAGTCACCTCTGCTAACTTTTGATGACTTCTTCATGATTAATTCCTAGTGGTAGGAATTTAGTAGTGCTTTTTTTAAAAAAAATGAGCAATGTATTGTTCTTTATAGAAATTTAGAAAACACAGTTAATCAAAAATACTTTTTTACTTTTTATTAAAATTTTTTAATGTTTATTTATTTTTGACAGAGAGAGAGAGAGAGAGAGAGAGAGCATGAGTTGGGGAGGGGCAGAGAGAGAGGGAGACCCAGAATTCGAAGCAGGCTCCAGGCTCCGAGCTGTCAGCACAGGGACCAACACAGGGCTTGAACCCACAAACCGTGAGATCATGACCTGAGCCGAAGTCGGATGCTCAACGGACTGAGCCACACAGGCGCCCCCAAAAAGATTTTTTTAATTGCCCACAATTTTACCATTATTCAGAGATAACCTTATTTGTGCTTTAGTATTGTATTTCTTGCCTTTTTCTGTCCAGCATATCAGCATTTTCCTTTGGAAGTGACATATACGATTTTGAAGGTCCCCCCCCCCCAAACCAAACAATATTATGTTATTCTTTCCATGGCATTAAATAATTAAAATTTTTTTTAGGTGTCGGCAAGCTATGGCCCATGGACCAAATCTGGCCCACTACTTGTTTTTATAAATAAAGTTTTATCAGAACACAGACACATACATTTATTCACTATTGTCTATGGCTGCCTTCATACCATAGTAGAGTTGAGTAGTTGCAACAGACACTATATGGCACCCAAAGTTTAAAATATTTACTGTATGGCCCTTTACAGAAGAGGTTTGCCAACCCCCTTTCCCTATCATGTAACTAACTCTACACATCTGTTCTGTCACCAGTTCTTTCTGACGGACATTCAGGCTGTTTCCCGTGCATCGGTATTATACATGCTACCTCTTTAAGTGTCCGAGTCAGTAGAAATTTGTGTGCATCAATGATGACCTCTTAAGATAAAGTCCCGGAAGTGGTTTTACTATGTCAAAACCTCCATCCATTTCTTAAGCCTTTCGGTTCATATTTCCGATTCGAACTCTCAGAAGTTAGTTTCCACAGCGTACACTCCTATCGATTGTAAGTGGGGGTCCATTTCTTTTCACTTTGGATGACAGTGGGGATGTAATCATGATAATAATAATAATGATGATGATAAATGTTGTGAGGTTGATATGTCGTTACATTTAATTTGCAGTTTCCCAGATTCCCAGAGAAGGTGGAAGGTTTTTTTCGTGCTTTTTGATCATCTGCATTTCTTCTTTGGAGAGGTGCTATGCATTTTTGTTTTTTGTTCCAAGCATGCCCTCAAAGACAGAACGAGGAGAGGGAGCAGGGCCACAGTACTGCCCACAGGGCACCATGGCCGAGGCACTATCAAGGGGCAAATGTGAATGGATACTAAACGTTCTAAATGAACAGCGATCTTTGAATCTACCATTTGGACTGGTTTCCTAAATCCAACTCTTAGACACAGAGAGACTGGAATGATAAGAGGTCATTCTTGGGGTTCCTCCTGGTTTTTAAAGTGTAAATGGAGAGTGGGCTCTCAGTAAGGGGGACTCAGTGATGTGGTGTAGGCTTCCGAAGGTGCGAAGGGATTGGGGGGAAGAGTCTGCTCTACTAACTCAAGACCGCAGATTGGTCGCCCTGAAAGGAATTGATCTCCTCTGCGGAGATAAGACAACCTCCATTATCATGATGTCATTCATCCATTCAGTTTCCTGACACAGTTGACCCTTGAACAGCACAGGGGCGGGTTAGGTTGCTGACTCCCCTTCACAGTCAAAAATCCACATATAACTTTTGACTCCCCCAAGACTTAACTACCGATAGCCTACGGTTGACCAGAAGCCTTGCCAATCACATCAACACTCACTTAACAAGTGTTTTGATTGCTGTGCGTATTATATACTGTTCTTACAATAAAGTAAGCTCGAGAAGAGAAGGCGTGATTAGGAAAATCATAAGGAAGAGAAAATACATTGACCGGACCGTCCTATAAAAACTCCACGCGCAGTTCAAACCCACGTTGTTCAAGGGTCAGCTGTATGGACAGCCGTATTGACCAAGGACCGCTGCCCGCCAAGTGTCGGTCTAGGCTCTGAGAGTTTAGCTGCCTGCTCATTGCGGCCAAAACAAAGACCTTGCCCTCTGCCCCCACCCCCTTGCTCTGTATCCTTTGGGCCATGAAGTGTGTGGCCTTTCTTCTTCCCGTTCCTTCTCTTACTCTCCTCTCCCTCTCCTCCTTTCCTTCCCACCTCTTCCTCCCCATTTTTGTCTGGTAATCTTCGGGGTTCCTTGGCTTGTAGATTCACCACCCCAATCTCTGCCTGGATCTTCACATGGGGTCGTGCCTGTGCGTCTTCACACCACGCACCATGTCCCCCTTGTAAAGGACACCAGTCAGATTAGATTAGACCCACACAATGACTTTATTTTAATTTGTAAACACTTTTTTAAGTTTATTTATTTATTTTGAGAGAGACAGAGACAGCGTGAGCAGGGGAGGGGGGGGAGAGAGAGAAAGAGAGAGAGAGAGAGAGAGAGAACCCCAGCAGGCTCCGCACTGTCAGCACAGAGCCCGATGCAGGGCTTGAACCCATCAAACCATGGGATCATGACCTGAGCCGAAACTGAGAGCTGGATGCTAAACTGACTGAGCCACCCAGGTGCCCCAAGTTCTTTTTAATTTGATGGTCTGTAAAAACTCCATCTCCAAATAAGACAATATTTGGGGTTCAACTTCAACATAATCGGGGATGGGGGGGTTACACAATTCAGCTGTAACACGACCCCCCCAACCCAGGATGGACACAACGGGGCCAAGGGCGGAGAGTGTGGGGCTGAGCCCCGGGACAAAGCGTCCCCAGGTAGGTGGCCACTTGCTTTGGGCCGGAACATTCTCTGCTCCGGGGGAAGGGGGAATAGATAGCTAAATTTTAAGTTTTGTTTTATTGATATCCGCCGCTCTGTGGCTTCCTGTTCTTGCCCCGCCTTTCGATTTTCAGATGCGGACGCTGTCGCGGCACAGATACTGTCCCTCTTGCCGCTGAAGTTCTTTCCAATCATCGTCATCGGGATCATTGCACTGATATTAGCACTGGCCATTGGTCTGGGCAGTGAGTACGATTCATTATTTAGTAGGCTCTCAAATGCCTATTCAGGCATTTAAACTTTCATGAGCCCCCCCATTCCCCCTGCCCCCAGCTCATGCCACTCAGCCTTAATTACTGGAGGCAAACGTCTTTGGGGTTTGCTGACTTTGAGTTTTATTTGCCTGCACGAGTGTAAAGCCAGCCTGGGGCCCAGGAGGGGCTGCTGGCCACACTCGGGGCTTTGTCACCAAGGAACCTGCCCAGTTGGAAGTGTCCCAAAGCAGCTGATGAAATAGAATCCTGCGGGCAGGAGGGGGTGCGTGGCCGGGAGGAGAAGACAAGGAGGCCATTCATGCCGGGCCGGGCATACCTGCTATTTTTAAAAGAAGGTTCATGTGGCTTTTGAGAAAGTGAGTCATTTGGATGGGCTCTGATAGGGAACAGTATCTCATTTCCTCTTTCAAATGACGGGCCCACCTGCTCGGCTGTGTGGTCCATGGTCCCTTCTCTTCTTGCCCGGAGTCGAGTCGGAGACAACAGGTGGCAGATTGGGGGCTGCGTGGCCCTCACTCGGAGCTCCTTGCTCAGCAGGCTCAGCCAGTCGGCCCACAGCCAGGCCCTTTCTCTCTTGACCTTGAACCCCCGCATTGTGGCTCCAGGCCACATAGTGAGACAGCGGCCCCACCCTCTGGAATTTGGCACAGAAACCGGGCTGAGGGAAACAGGCTGCAATTTCAGTGCAGGTTTCATTATTGATGGTTTCATTATTGATGGCTCAAGGCCACGTGGCCAGTGGATGGTTGTTAGTGTTGAGCACCCAAGAAGCCCTTCCTTGCCACACCTGTCTTCTCCTTTCCTCAGTCCACTTCGATTGTTCCGGAAAGTACAGGTGTCGCTCGTCTTTCAAGTGTATTGAACTGACAGCTCGATGTGACGGGGTCTCGGACTGCAGGGATGGGGAGGACGAGTACCGCTGCGGTAAGGCCGCGCTCTTCCCCGCGGAAGCACCACCCAGCCTTGACCTTCCCCATCCCTGAAGTGGGTCCAGGTCCACACCGCTGTCAGGTCTCAGCCTTAGCTGGGATCCGGCTGGCACTCATCCCCAGGGGTGGCCGGGTTGGGACAAGGCAGGGGCTGTCATCCGGGGCCGAGATTCGCCTGGGGAGGCCACAGGAGAAGTCAGAAGAGAGCTGGGGGTCCGGGCCCGCCCACCAGGGGGGACGTGCCCCCGGCGGGGAGGGGCCGGCCAGAGGCAGCGGAGGAGGGACCTGGGTGGGCGGCAGAGGAGCCTCCGCCCGCGGGTTCAGGCCTCCGGGCCGCTAAGGGACCCTCTGCCCGCGCCGTCCAGTCCGCGTGAGCGGCCGGAACGCGGTGCTGCAGGTCTTCACGGCTGCCGCCTGGAGGACCGTGTGCTCTGACGACTGGAGGGGTCACCACGCTAACGTCGCCTGTGCCCAGCTGGGGTTTCCAAGGTAACGTGAAGAGCATCGCCAGCTGCCGGGTAAAGCGTTGGATGGCGGGGACGGGGGAGGGAGGAAGCTCCCTTTGGGCGGGTGGCTCGTCGGGCTGCGTCCCCACGGCGGCCGTCGGTGCTGGACGGCGTCCTCACGTCACAGGTGCGCGCACCGAGGCCCCGCACACTCCGTGCCGTGATCACCGTGCCCCGCACACAGGCGCGCACACACGCGCACATGCACGCACACCCACGTACGTGCACACGCGTGCGCTCACACATACACACGTTCACATGCACACAGGCACACACACGCACACCATTCACATGCACACACACGCCACGCACACATACATACATGTGCGCACACACACGCATACATACACGCACCTCACACAGGCGCACACACCCCTCCCCACACACATGCACACACACCACACACATGCACACACATGCACACATACATACACACTCCACCCACACGTGCACACACATCACACACATACACATGCACACACATGCACACACACATGCATGTGCGCACACACACACACCTCACACAGGCACACACGCCTCCCCACACACATACACACCACACACATGCACACACATACACACATACATACACTGCACACAGGCATACACACTCCACACCACGTGCACACACATCACACACATGCACATACATACCACACATGTGCACACACACTACACACATATACACATACATACACATGCACACAGGCACACACACAATTCACATGCACACACACGCACACATACATACACGCGCACACACACATACGCATACATACACATACCTCACACAGGCACACACCCCTCCCCACACACATGCACACACATACGCACACTACACACCCATATGCACACACATACACACATACATACACTGCACACTCCACACACATGTGCACACACATCACACACATACACACACACCTCACACAGGCACACACCCCTCCCCACACACATGCACACACACCACACACAGCATACACGTACACTCAGCACACACCCCACATACACATACATACACACATGCACGCTCACAGCACATGCACATACACCACACATTCCACACACCACACACCAACATGCACACGCACCATATCACACATACACCACATCAGGCACATCACACACACACGAAGTCACATACGCTCACATATACTCACACAGCACACTACATCACACACATGTATACACTCAGACAACACGCAGCCTCATGCACACACACACATATACACTCACACACGCACACGCACACACACACTCACACCGCTGCCCCCACCATGAGTGCAAAGGGCTGAAAGCCTCCACCGGCATTTCTGTTCCCTACGGAGGCCCTTTCTTGGACTCACGGCGGGGCGGGTGCGCACCCCTTCCCAGCTCCCCTGCTTCCCCCTCCTGGAGCACCACCCCTTGCCCTGAACCGTACAGCCTCCCTCTGCTGTGAAGAAGGACCCAGAGACCCCTTCTCTTGAACCCCTGTCCGCCCGGCCAGGGCGAGAGAGTCCTGCCCACCCCAGCATGCGCCCCTCAGGGGACGTGCGGCCAAGGCCACGTTCCCTGGCTACCCCTCAACGTGGCCCGTTCCCTTCACTACGAACCTGTCCTTCCCTCCCTATCTGGTGCTTCAATTCCAAGATGTACCTCTGTTCCCTTTCTCTTTTCTCTCCCTACTTCCCTCCGAAAGCCCTTCTTTGCCCTTCTCTGCTCGGCTGTGTCCCGTGTCAACTGTCTGTGATGACAGAAGTAGGGGGGGCTGTTGAGCCGGATCACCTGGGTTCGAACCCCCGTGTCCTCCGCCCAGTTCCCTGACTTGGGCCTCGAAAATCTGGAGAACAGTAGTGGCCGCTCTCAAGGGTCGTGTGAGACTCCAGCGGCCTCGGAGCGCGTAGGAGCGAGCCTGGCTCCCAGTGTGGTGGGGAAATGACACGGCCCAGCGTGAGACGTGTGGCATTCTGACCGGAGCGCTGGCTTTGAAGCCGAGAGAATTCACGCGTGGGGTCTGCGTTCCCGATGTGCTTGCAGCTACGTGAGTTCAGACGCCCTCAGGGTCGACTTAGTGGAAGAGCGGCTGCAGGGGGACTTCGCTTCCATCAATCACCTGCTGCCGGATGACAAAGTGACGGCTCTCCACCACTCGGTGTACGTGAGGTAGGCGGCCAGGAGGCGCCGCTGTCTGCACGGGGCCGAGTCGCCTGCTGGCTTCGTCCAGCTGCGCGGCCCCACGAGGACCCAAGGGACGGGCGAGCGTTTCTCCGGATGTGAGGTGGGGGCTTGGCCACCGCGGCTAGACTGGGTGGACGCACCGGCTGGGTTGGAATACCCACCCGGAACCGGGCGAAGATGGCCCGGCAGGGGGAGGGGGTGGTGAGGGCTACGGGGCCCTCTCTTCATAGGCGCCGGGTGTGCATGCGGGACAGGACGGAGGGACAAGGAAACTAGAAAGAAAGAGAGTAAGACCCAGACGCGTGTCATCTGTCTGTAAAGTACTTAACGCTCCCCGTTTCTCTTCTGTGTTTCCCCAAGCACTTCGTGGGGGAAGGTAAAATGAGATGCCCTTAAATGACAGGTACCCACGGCCCAGTCGCCGCCTAGTCCCCTGCCCCCACGGTCAGGCATCTCTATACGCTCTTCCGGGCACGTAGGACCCAATCCCAGGAGCGTGTTCTGTGCTCTGGGAAACACCAGCTGGTCAGCCTGTCATTTCATAATTCACAGTCCCCTCCCCCCGGGGCCCACGTGCGATTCGTGGGGACAGCGCATCCCTTGTGTCCTAAAACCTCAGTCTGGTGACTCTCCCTTTTTCTTGCATGGTTGCGTGAGCGAACTGGGGCTCGAAAGGCAGGGAAGGTCACGAAGGGACGCGGCTGGAGGTGTCCCGGCTCCCACCCGTGCCAGGGCGAGCACGTGTCATTCCTGCAGCAATCACGGCTGTGTTCTGGGGAGGAGGGGGATCCGGGCTGCAAGGACTCTGTGCCAGGAGAGGCTGCCACGCGGTCCAAAGGGCCCTTGGTGTCCTCCCGGGGCCGGCGAAGAACACTGGGGTAAAATCCACCTGCACGTGACCCCAGCGCGCGTTTGTATAATACGGGTCCTCGGTATCTCCCGTCACCAGCTACACGAAGCTTAGGAATGCCCCGTGCCCTGTCGCTTGCACAATCCTTCACGGTAGCCGAGTGTTTTGGGGTGAATGTGTGACCTCACGCTCGTGTCGTAGACTAACATCGCAGTCTGTATTCCAGAGCAGGGGAATAGAATTCCTTTTTCTTTTACCCCAAGATTAAGTCTACGGAAGCGCCCGTTTCACAGGCCTCTGGGTATTCACCGTAAACCTACTCTTTTCCTCCTCAGGGAGGAATGCGCCTCGGGCCACGTGGTTGCCTTGAAGTGCGTGGGTAAGAGTTCTCCAACCACAGAGGTCGCTCACAGACTCCTCTCCCCCCTGCCCTGCTCCGGCTGCCCGGGGTCCCCTCTCCTGGGTGCCAGGTGGGAACACTTGGGCCCCACCTGACAGGAGGAGGAGGCCAGTGCTGGCCCCTGTCACCCGATGGGAGCGGGGTGGTAGACAGCCCAGAGCATCTTCTCAGCAGCCGACGGACCGTGGCCCACGAAGCCCTGTCTCTCCGTGGTGGCTCCGGGAGCCTGACTGACTAACTGCCGCTTTCTCCTCCCCACCCCCTTCCCGCCTCGAGGAAAAGCCTGCACTGGCCATTCAGTGCCCCAGGCTCCTTGCTTCTGGCCCCGGGGAGGGTTTGCCCTGCGGGGCGGGGTCTGGAGAAGTCAGCCCGTGCACGCTGCCCCGCATTACTGAGGGGAGCGCTGCAGAAGCCGGGCTCCCGTGCCCCCCGCGGTGAGCCGTGGTCATACCGGGGTCACGGGCGCCACGTGGAGGGGTTCTTCCCACTGCACCCCCACATCTCCGGGATCTGCTCCCTCCTCTCCCCTCCCGGCTCTCTTTCTCAGCTGTGAGCTCTGGGAGGGCACAGGATGCCAGGGAGGGGGGGGGGTTCTGTGGCTGTGACACAGTCTCCCCAGAAAGTTCTGTGGGATCCACCCCGAACCCTGTTCTGTCTCTGCAGCCTGCGGTCTGAGAATGGGCTACAGCTCACGCATCGTGGGTGGAAACGTGTCCTCGCTCGCGCAGTGGCCGTGGCAGGCCAGCCTCCAGTTCCAGGGCTACCACTTGTGTGGGGGCTCTGTCATCACGCCCGTGTGGGTGGTCACCGCTGCCCACTGCGTCCACGAGTGAGTGTGCCCCTGGCCTCCCGGGCGCGCGCGTCCACGAGTGAGCGTGCCCCTGGCCTCTCGGGCGTGGGCCTCATTGCCCGCAGATCTCCGTCCAGACTGGGTAGATTTCAGGGCTCAGCAGCAGGTCCGGAAAAAGCAGGCAAACAGACCAGATAGTCACAAAGTAACGTCCAGCCGAGGGACCCCCCCCCCCCCAAAACCGTGGACCCACCACCACTGTCGCCGCTGTCTGTGACTGGGGACTCTGAGCTCATTCTGAGGATTTCAGGCCTGCAGCTCGTACAGAGAAGGTAGAAGGCATCAGAAGGAAGCTCTGGTGCAGGGAGAAACCCGCCAGCCTCCCTGTGGCACTTACAGTGACATGTGGCGGCCAAGAGGGTGGGAGGCAGGGCGGGCTGGCAGGGGGATTAGCTCGGGGGAAAAGCCACACAGAGAGTCCCCAAACACTGGCTAATTCTCCGATGGCCTGTTTTGTTTTGTTTGTTTTCTGCCTCGCTCTGTTTCTCTCTGACAGAGAATGGGCCCTGACACACCCCTCACAGCCTCAAAGGTCCAGAAGTCCCAGAGGCGCGGGCACCGAGGCCTGCCTGGGAAACTCCTGGGGCACACTTGCACTTGTGCGGGGCACGGGGGCGTGGTCAGAGGCCAAGCGCGAGCTCGGGAGGTGCAGGGGGAGCCTCTGTCCCTGCCGCCCGCCTGGCACAGGGTCTCCGGACGTTTGAGGTCCGTGGGTTAGAGTATTTGGGGGTTTCTCGCTCCCCCTCTCTGACTTCTCATTGCAGCCTGTACATCCCCAAGTCGTGGACCATCCAAGTGGGCCTGGTTTCCCTGCTCGACAGTCCGGCCCCTTCCCACCTGGTGGAAAAGATCATCTACCATAGCAAGTACAAGCCCAAGAGGCTGGGCAATGACATTGCCCTCATGAAGCTGGCCGGGCCGCTCACCTTCAACGGTACGTCCGGGTCTCTCTGTTTTTCGGTTCCTCTTGTGCGTCCCAAGATTGTCTGTGATCGTCCGTTGAAGCATTTGTATGGCAGCCGCTTTGAAATCTTGCGGGATAATCCCGCTGGTTGGTTGATTCGTTTTGCTGCTGGCCTCAGTTTATTATCTTTTCTCACTGGAGTTGTGACTTTCCCGGTTCTTGGTACAATGAGTCACCTTCAGTAGCATCCCGGACGCTGGGCTGTTGCGATAGGAGACACTGGGTCCCTAGCCATCTTCGGTTTTAGCACGTGGTGACCCTGTTCAGGCTCACCGTGCGTGACGTTCCTATTTGTGGGCTGTGCTTCTGATGGTGTTGGATTTTAGAGACTATACGGCTCTACTTTGGTCAGCTCGGTTTGTCTGGTTCCACTGGGGCTCCCGCTGGTGCCACTTTTCTTCCTGCTGGTGGTACCTGGAGATGAAAGGGACTTCCCCAGGCCAGGCCACCTGGTGCCTCCAGGTGGCGGAAGGGGGTCTCTGGCCCGTGGGGACAAAGCGCTGTTCCCTGTCCTGGAGCTGCTTGTGGTGAGGTCCCCTGCCGGGGCCACTCCTCTGCCCGGTGTCTCAGTCGTGAACTTCCCAGGTCAGCCCGCGGTTGTAGCGTGATCGTCCCTGCCGCCATTTCTTAACTAGCCGGAAGATACTGGCACCTGCAGCTCCCAGAGGGACTCAGAAACATTCTCTCCCACCCAGAGGCTGAGCTCAGCAGGCCACGTTTCTCCATGGGGGACAGCAAGTCCTGACCTCCGGAAGTTACCAGAATACCAGAAAAGCCACCCAGGATAGAACTCTCAAACACTTTGCAGAGGCGAAGGAAGGATTAGGAGCCCACTGCTAAGTCAATCAAAGCCCCCTTCTCCCTCCCCGGCAGCTTGGGGCGCGGGCGGAGGTACAGTCAACGGGGCCCCTTATGCAGCGGGATCCCGGCACAAGGTCAGTGGCAGGTTTGACCTGGAAGAATCAGCAGCGTGTTCACAAGCCCAACTCGGGGCTCGAACTCATGAACTGTGGGATCACGACCTGAGCCCAAATCGTCCAACTGACGGAACCCCCCCACCCCCGGCACCCCCGCACCTGTACCTTGATAAAAGTTAACGAGCGCCCTTATGATTTCTCTGCCTTCCCATCACCGTCCCGTGCAGAAAAACTTGGAGCGTGTCAGAATGTATTCACCTGACAGCCTCACGCAGCCATGGCCCTGCCTCTGGCGGAGGGCTTATGTGACACGGCCGGCAGGGACAGGCAAGCTTTTTGCCTCCAGATGTGTCGGGAGGGCAGGAATACTAATGGAGGGATGTTTCCTAAGGCGACGTACCCATGGTCCAGACCAGGAGCGGGCAAGCCGGGGCCCCGGGACCGAATCTGACCCTCTGCCTGTTTTTGCAAACGGAGTTTCCGTGGAACACGACCAGGTGCATTTGTGGCTGCTTTCACGCCCCCGTGGCAGATAGGAGCAGTTATGACAGAGACCACGGGGCCACAAAGCCTCAGGTATTTACTATGTGGCCCTTCACAGAAAGTATGCCAGCCCCTGGTCCAGACTCACTCACGGTGCCACGGTTTAGGGGTGTTTAAAGGTTTACGGCTCTGGCCGGGGGGAAGTCCCTGCTCTGAGCCGGTAGCTTTCAACACGACCCAGGGCTTGACCTTCCTTTGGGAGCCGGTTTGAGCCCCTCGGAGAGGCAGACGCCGGAGAGATGAACTGTTTCCCTGGACTAGTGTTTCAGTCAAGTTCAAGGCTATTGTTTCTGCTTCAGTCAAGTTCAAGGTTGTTGTTTCCCCTTGGAACAGAGATGATCCAGCCAGTCTGTCTGCCCAACTCCGAGGAACAGTTCCCTGATGGCAAAATGTGCTGGACGTCAGGATGGGGGGCCACGGAGGATGGAGGTCAGTCATCTGAAGTCGAGATTCTAAGTCCAGGGAGCCCAGAGCCGCGAGGCCGGGGTGGACGCCCACGGCCACATGCTCCTCCCGTGTCCCAGCGCGGTGTCCCCCCCGCCGTGTACCCCCCCCAGCGCAGTCCCCCCAGAGGCTCACAAATCCCGGGCAGGGGGTGCGGGTCGACCACTGGACACACGATCTCCGCAGAGCGCTTGTGGGTCAGAGTCATGGTTCCGTTTGTCTCGGGATGTGAAATTGCAGACTTTGTCAGGAGAGGAACAAATCGGAAAGGGGAACCGTGGCCGCCCCTTGTCAGGGAGACGTTTACCGAATGACCAGGGGGGGTCTCCTTCCTCCTCCTCCCCATCCTGCTAACTGAGCACACAAGGACCCCCTAGAGAACCCCTCCCGAGGTCTGTTCAGAAGACAGACGTTCGTAACTGGTGAGGACTTTGGAAGATGTGTTATTTCACTCAAGCAGAGAAAGCAGACAAACGGAACCCTACCACTCTAATCCTAACAGAAGTAGTCATCTTTTTTTTTTTTTTTTTTTTTTAAATTTTTTTTTCAACGTTTATTTATTTTTGGGACAGAGAGAGACAGAGCATGAACAGGGGAGGGGCAGCGAGAGAGGGAGACACAGAATCGGAAACAGGCTCCAGGCTCTGAGCCATCAGCCCAGAGCCCGACGCGGGGCTCGAACTCACGGACCGCGAGATCGTGACCTGGCTGAAGTCGGACGCTTAACCGACTGCGCCACCCAGGCGCCCCCAGAAGTAGTCATCTTAATAAGAACCGTGCACGCAGTTGGAACCCGCCCCATCCGTCCTCGGGGGGCACACGTGTGCTCGCCACCCGTGGAGTTTTCCCGCCAATTGCTTTCTCCCTGGTAGGAAGAGCGTGGGTTTCTTGGGGCTGTTGCAGCAAAGGTCCATAAACAGGGGATCTTTAACAGCAGAGGCTCATTGTCTCTCGGCTCTGGAAGTCTGAGATCAAAGTGTCCCAGGGCCGGTTCCTTCCGGAGGCTCTGGGGGCGAAGAACCTGTCCCCAGCCCCTCCTCCGGCTTCTGATGACTCCAGCCATCCTTGGCTTCCCATGACTTGTAGACACATCCCTCCGGTCTCTGTCCCAGCCTCACGTGCTCCCTTACCCCATGTCGCAGATCTCTCCCCTTTCTCTGTAAGTCTTTGGCTTAAAGCGCCCCCCTAAATCCAGGGCGATCTCATTTTGAGATTCTTACCTTAACTACATCCGCAAAGACCCTACTCCAAATAAGGGCACCTTCTAGGGTTGCGGGTGAGCGTGTTTTTTGGGGGGTGGGTGCAGCTCACCCCAACACAGAAAGTTCAGGATTTCCCTCTCGAGGCTTTTTAGTTGAGTCCGCTCCCTCCCGAATGTCCAAGGCACCCCGGGGCGTACCCAGATCTTCCGCGTGCAGGGTCCCACCCGTGTGGCTGGCTGCTTCCTCTCGCCCATACTAGAAGCTTCTTCCGCACACACGCTGAGCTCCGTTTCACCACGTACCAGGTGCCGAGCCGGATGTCTCCGTGAGACACTGTCTGCTTCTCACAGCAGCCCCTCGGCGGGGAATTCTTTTTGTGGTCGTCTTGAGGGCCAGGAGACTGGGGCTGAGGGGGCGCCGAGCACCTTGCCTGGGCTCCCGCGGCCAGGTGGCGGGAGGCCTGCCGCGTTCACGCTCCCCCCGCAGCCCTCTTCATGTCGTCCCTCGTGACTTGACGTGGCAGATTATATTCTGACTTCGCGGGATCCTATGGGGCGAGTGGGGAGAGGAACCGTTCTCAGTCCAACCTGCGGCCAGTGGTCCCCGTACAAGTGGCTGTGTGGGTGGATCGGGGAAGCCCGTGCAGAAAACAGGGTATAATTCACACTCAGAGAAACTCAGCGTGTGGGCTGGAGGAGCACGCGCCCCACACCACCTGCTGATGCGTGCCAGAGACGTGGGAATAGAGGTGTGTCCCTTGTTTTAAGCCTGTAAAGCGTAAGGATAACTGCTTTACAAACGGGTTAAGTTACAGGGTCGGTGGTGGGGCTAATCCAGATGTACCATTTCCCTTTGCTGCAGCAGCAAGCCCAAACTTAGTGGCTTTAGACCCACGAAACGTGTCATCTGACAGTTCGAGAGGTCGGGAGTCCCAGATCCGTCTCCGCGGGCCGGAATCAGTGCGTCGGAAGGGCTGGTCCCTCCTGGAGGCTCTGAAGGAGAGTGCGTTTTCTGGCCTTTTCCAGGATCCGGGACCGCCTGCACTTTCTGGCTCGTGGCCCCTCCTCCACCCTCCCAGCCGCTGGCAGAGCCCCGTCCAGTGTCCCTCCTGTCTGACCTCTGCTCCACACCATCGTGTCTTCCTCTCTGACCCTTTTACGGACGCTCATGGTGACATTTAGAGGTCCCCCCAGGCCACCCAGGATCACGCCCCCACCTCAAGGCCCTTTTGCCATGGAGGGTGACACGAACACAGGCTCCCGGGGTGGGGACGCCGGCGTCTTTGGGAGGACACTTTTCTGCTGACCGCACCCGGGTTCTGCCCACAAACTGTGTGTGTGACCTTCATGGTTCTGCAGCCCAGACAGCTCTGAGGACTGAACGGGCTGGTGTGGGTCGAGCGCTCGGCCCGAGGGGGCCCTGGGGAGGTCCATGCCGGCTACTGCCGTCCCCCCTCCTCCTGATGCGCGTCGACGGGGCCGCAGGGCCCACGCATCAGGGAGCTCGCCACAGCCGCGAGCCATCTGTCCACCTCCAGGAGCCGCCTCCTCTGCCCCCGGAGCGTGGTGGCCTGCCCCTCACCCGTCCCGGTGCGTGCCCTCTGAATTCTTGCTCTGTCACAGGCGATGCGTCCCCGGTCCTCAACCACGCAGCCGTGCCTTTACTCTCCAACAAGATCTGCAACCACAGAGATGTGTACGGAGGCATCGTCTCCCCCTCCATGCTCTGCGCCGGCTACCTGAAGGGCGGTGTGGACAGCTGCCAGGTGGGGGCCCTTGGTCACCTCCGGGGGCCACAGCCGCGGGTGAGGCTCTGGAACGGTGACCCGGCCTGTGGGACAGGCCACCGCCAGCACTTCCCCGTGACTGAAAAGCAAATATACAGGGCGTGGGGAAGAAGTTTGCTCAAGATATCCCTCCCTTTCCTGGCTGCCGGCCCAGTGTACCCACCGCTCCCACTCTGGCTGGGTGCTGGCAGTGGGAGGGGTCTCCAGGGCGCTCCTCGCCCCAGCCCTGGCTCTCAGGGTTTGGGGGGGCGGGGGTGGCAGGTGGGAACCCTGGGTCTGAGCCTCACCCATGAGGTGAGACTCCATCACTGCCTGAGCCCAGCCCCCGCCAGGCAGACCCTCCCTCTGAGCTGCCTTGACCTTCACGGTTCGGCGCGTCCAGAATCTGGCGGGGAGACAGCGGGGGGAGACCGTCCTCGGGGGACCCAGGACCCCAGTGCTGGGAGTGCCAACATCCCCTCTTGGAGGCTGGGGGAGTAACGTGGAGCCATCGTGGAACCGAGTTTGAGCTACAAAGGGGGGGATCGTGGTGCTGAGACAAGGGACACGCACGGCAGTGCCTCTCTCCTCACCACGTAGGGAGACAGCGGGGGACCGCTGGTGTGTCAGGAGAGGAGGGTGTGGAAGTTGGTGGGAGCGACAAGCTTTGGCATCGGCTGTGCCGACGTGAACAAGCCCGGCGTCTACACGCGCATCACCTCCTTCCTGGACTGGATCCACGAGCAGTTGGAGGTGGGTGCAGCTCACGCTGGCCCCGTCACTGGCCCCCGGCATCCTCTTCTGCGGCCCCAGCGCTGCTGTGCGAGCCAGGGAGCGATCACTGGGTGGTCTGTTCAGCAAGCGGTGTTCCGTGGCCCCTGGCTGGTGGACAGGAGCATGGCTAGTCCCATAGGCAAGGCTCCGTGAGGGGTGGGGACACACAGGGCGGCCGAGGCAGAAACGAGACGGACAACTTGCTCCACCAAGTGGGGAAAGGGGGACGGGTGGCCGAGGATGAGCCCCTGGGGATGGGGATGAATCCCGTGGGCACGTGTGCGTGGAGTGGAGTGTGGACCAGGTGCAGACAGGAGGCGAGGGTGTGAATCTGCAGCGCCCCAGGGCCCCACTGAAGAGTTTGGACCTTGCGGAGAGCCAGGGATGGGCTGGAGAGTCTCTGACCTCGGGGCGGAGGTGGGGGCGTCCCCGGACAGCTTTGCGCTTTGGGGCAGCCTCCCTGGAGGAGGAGGGAAACAGGTCGGTGAGGCCGGCTCGGCAGGACCAGGGCGCGCAGGAGAAGGGAGCACCGCAGGCGGACAGGAGGGAGGAGCAGGAGGGAGGCGTCGGGCCCGGCCACACGGGGGCGTCCGCACAGCCTTCTGCCTTGTGAGCGCTCAGCATGTATTTGCAGACTTGACCTCCAACTCCGAGCCGCACCACTCACGCCTTAGAATAGCTTCAAAGAACTTGAGATCTTCCTTTTGCTTTTAAAACGGAGGCCAAATTTACATGACATAAAATTAACCGTTTGCAAGTGGACGATCCAGTGTTATCTGGGCTCTTCAGTGTTGTAAAGCCTGCACCTTGATTGCAGGGTCGGGAATGCCTTCGCTCCCTGAACTGAACCTCACGCGTGGTCACCATCCCTCCCCTCCCCTCCCCTCCCCAGTCTCTAGCAAGCACTAATCTGCTTCCTTCCCTAGATCAAAGACCTTTTAATTTTTGTTTTAAGTTTATTTATTTTTGACGGGGGGGGGGGTGGAATGTGAGCTGGAGGGGCAGAGAGAGAGGGAGACACAGAATCCCAAGCAGCTCCAGGCTCCGAGATGTCAGCACAGAGCCCCGCGCCGGGCTCCATCCATCGTGAGATCATGACCTGAGCCGAAACCAAGAGTCGGATGCTCACCCGATGGAGCCCCCCAGGCGCCCCCCGGGGAAGTTTTGCTTTTCAAGGAGAAGCTGCATGAACTTGCCCCGTCCAGGCTGAGGCCTGCTGTGCATCCTCGGCAGGGACGGATGCTCCCTACCCTCGGTGCCGGCTCATCGCGAGGCGATGCTGGGAGACAGGCCTTTCCTGGAAACGTCCACTGGCACTCATCTTGTCAGCCGGCAGACCGGCCCGGTGCCC